>NW_026536180.1:0-132449 GCF_028551555.1 Melozone crissalis
AAGCTGCGCACACAATCGCAGTGTTGTACAGCTTGTTTCATCACCTTTGCGAAGTTGCCGCTCTCTCCGGCTCCCGGAGACGAAGAAGCTGCTTCTTCGCGCAAAGACGATTCTGCCGCTCACAGTGCTCTGCGGTGTGCGCCTTCTGCCGAAAGACGCCCGAGAGCGGTGCTTAGCTCTGCAGAGCACCGTACCTTCGTCTTTAGCCTCTCTTCTCGTCTACATCTTAGCAAAAAGCTTTTCCACTCTGTCTGGCAAGGAGAAACTGTGCCAGCACAAAAAACATCTCCCATCGTGTTCTAGAGGCTGCACGGAGCTCTGCCGAGTGTTTTGCAAGAAGAGAAAGAAAGTTGTCCAAAACAGCTTGCAATCGAATGTTCATGTGAATAGAAAAGGCAGGAGAGTGGTCAGGTACTGTTTTCTCTCAGTTGGCAAGCTGCGCACACAATCGCAGTGTTGTACAGCTTGTTTCATCACCTTTGCCAAGTTGCCGCTCTCTGCGGCTCCGGGAGACGAAGAAGCTGCTTCTTCGCGCAAAGACGATTCTGCCGCTCACAGTGCTCTGCAGTGTGTGTCTTCTGCCGAAAGACGCCCGGGAGCGGTGCTTAGCTCTGCAGAGCACCGTACCCTCGTCTTTAGCCTCTCTTCTCGTCTACATCTTAGCAAAAAGCTTTTCCACTCTGTCTGGCAAGGAGAAACTTTGCCAGCACAAAAAACATCTCCCATCGTGTTCTAGAGGCTGCACGGAGGTCTGCCGAGTGTTTTGCAAGAAGAGAAAGAAAGTTGTCCAAAATAGCTTGCAATCCAATGTTCATGTGAATAGAAAAGGCAGGAGAGTGGTCAGGTACTGTTTTTTCTCAGTTGGCAAGCTGCGCACACAATCGCAGTGTTGTACAGCTTGTTTCATCACCTTTGCGAAGTTGCCGCTCTCTCCGGCTCCCGGAGACGAAGAAGCTGCTTCTTCGCGCAAAGACGATTCTGCCGCTCACAGTGCTCTGCGGTGTGCGCCTTCTGCCGAAAGACGCCCGAGAGCGGTGCTTAGCTCTGCAGAGCACCGTACCTTCGTCTTTAGCCTCTCTTCTCGTCTACATCTTAGCAAAAAGCTTTTCCACTCTGTCTGGCAAGGAGAAACTGTGCCAGCACAAAAAACATCTCCCATCGTGTTCTAGAGGCTGCACGGAGCTCTGCCGAGTGTTTTGCAAGAAGAGAAAGAAAGTTGTCCAAAACAGCTTGCAATCGAATGTTCATGTGAATAGAAAAGGCAGGAGAGTGGTCAGGTACTGTTTTCTCTCAGTTGGCAAGCTGCGCACACAATCGCAGTGTTGTACAGCTTGTTTCATCACCTTTGCCAAGTTGCCGCTCTCTCCGGCTCCCGGAGACGAAGAAGCTGCTTCTTCGCGCAAAGACGATTCTGCCGCTCACAGTGCTCTGCGGTGTGCGCCTTCTGCCGAAAGACGCCCGGGAGAGGTGCTTAGCTCTGCAGAGCACCGTACCTTCGTCTTTAGCCTCTCTTCTCGTCTACATCTTAGCAAAAAGCTTTTCCACTCTGTCTGGCAAGGAGAAACTGTGCCAGCACAAAAAACATCTCCCATCGTGTTCTAGAGGCTGCAGGGAGGTCTGCCGAGTGTTTTGCAAGAAGAGAAAGAAAGTTGTCCAAAACAGCTTGCAATCGAATGTTCATGTGAATAGAAAAGGCAGGAGAGTGGTCAGGTACTGTTTTTTCTCAGTTGCCAAGCTGCGCACACAATCGCAGTGTTGTACAGCTTGTTTCATCACCTTTGCGAAGTTGCCGCTCTCTGCGGCTCCGGGAGACGAAGAAGCTGCTTCTTCGCGCAAAGACGATTCTGCCGCTCACAGTGCTCTGCGGTGTGCGCCTTCTGCCGAAAGAGATCCGGGAGCGGTGCTTAGCTCTGCAGAGCACCGTACCTTCGTCTTTAGCCTCTCTTCTCCTCTACATCTTAGCAAAAAGCTTTTCCACTCTGTCTGGCAAGGAGAAACTTTGCCAGCACAAAAAACATCTCCCATCGTGTTCTAGAGGCTGCACGGAGGTCTGCCGAGTGTTTTGCAAGAAGAGAAAGAAAGTTGTCCAAAACAGCTTGCAATCGAATGTTCATGTGAATAGAAAAGGCAGGAGAGTGGTCAGGTACTGTTTTTTCTCAGTTGCCAAGCTGCGCACACAATCGCAGTGTTGTACAGCTTGTTTCATCACCTTTGCCAAGTTGCCGCTCTCTCCGGCTCCCGGAGACGAAGAAGCTGCTTCTTCGCGCAAAGACGATTCTGCCGCTCACAGTGCTCTGCGGTGTGCGCCTTCTGCCGAAAGACGCCCGGGAGCGGTGCTTAGCTCTGCAGAGCACAGTACCTTCGTCTTCAGCCTCTCTTCTCGTCTACATCTTAGCAAAAAGCTTTTCCACTCTGTCTGGCAAGGAGAAACTGTGCCAGCACAAAAAACATCTCCCATCGTCTTCTAGAGGCTGCACGGAGGTCTGCCGAGTGTTTTGCAAGAAGAGAAAGAAAGTTGTCCAAAACAGCTTGCAATCGAATGTTCATGTGAATAGAAAAGGCAGGAGAGTGGTCAGGTACTGTTTTCTCTCAGTTGCCAAGCTGCGCACACAATCGCAGTGTTGTACAGCTTGTTTCATCACCTTTGCGAAGTTGCCGCTCTCTCCGGCTCCCGGAGACGAAGAAGCTGCTTCTTCGCGCAAAGACGATTCTGCCGCTCACAGTGCTCTGCGGTGTGCGCCTTCTGCCGAAAGACGCCCGGGAGCGGTGCTTAGCTCTGCAGAGCACCGTACCTTCGTCTTTAGCCTCTCTTCTCGTCTACATCTTAGCAAAAAGCTTTTCCACTCTGTCTGGCAAGGAGAAACTGTGCCAGCACAGAAAACATCTCCCATCGTGTTCTAGAGGCTTCACGGAGGTCTGCCGAGTGTTTTGCAAGAAGAGAAAGAAAGTTGTCCAAAACAGCTTGCAATCGAATGTTCATGTGAATAGAAAAGGCAGGAGAGTGGTCAGGTACTGTTTTCTCTCAGTTGCCAAGCTGCGCACACAATCGCAGTGTTGTACAGCTTGTTTCATCACCTTTGCGAAGTTGCCGCTCTCTCCGGCTCCCGGAGACGAAGAAGCTGCTTCTTCGCGCAAAGACGATTCTGCCGCTCACAGTGCTCTGCGGTGTGCGCCTTCTGCCGAAAGACGCCCAGGAGCGGTGCTTAGCTCTGCAGAGCACCGTACCTTCATCTTTAGCCTCTCTTCTCGTCTACATCTTAGCAAAAAGCTTTTCCACTCTGTCTGGCAAGGAGAAACTGTGCCAGCACAAAAAACATCTCCCATCGTGTTCTAGAGGCTGCACGGAGGTCTGCAGAGTGTTTTGCAAGAAGAGAAAGAAAGTTGTCCAAAACAGCTTGCAATCGAATGTTCATGAGAATAGAAAAGGCAGGAGAGTGGTCAGGTACTGTTTTCTCTCAGTTGCCAAGCTGCGCACACAATCGCAGTGTTGTACAGCTTGTTTCATCGCCTTTGCGAAGTTGCCGCTCTCTCCGGCTCCCGGAGACGAAGAAGCTGCTTCTTCGCGCAAAGACGATTCTGCCGCTCACAGTGCTCTGCGGTGTGCGCCTTCTGCCGAAAGAGATCCGGAGCGGTGCTTAGCTCTGCAGAGCACCGTACCTTCGTCTTTAGCCTCTCTTCTCGTCTACATCTTAGCAAAAAGCTTTTCCACTCTGTCTGGCAAGGAGAAACTGTGCCAGCACAAAAAACATCTCCCATCGTGTTCTAGAGGCTGCACGGAGCTCTGCCGAGTGTTTTGCAAGAAGAGAAAGAAAGTTGTCCAAAACAGCTTGCAATCGAATGTTCATGTGAATAGAAAAGGCAGGAGAGTGGTCAGGTACTGTTTTCTCTCAGTTGGCAAGCTGCGCACACAATCGCAGTGTTGTACAGCTTGTTTCATCACCTTTGCGAAGTTGCCGCTCTCTCCGGCTCCCGGAGACGAAGAAGCTGCTTCTTCGCGCAAAGACGATTCTGCCGCTCACAGTGCTCTGCGGTGTGCGCCTTCTGCCGAAAGAGATCCGGGAGCGGTGCTTAGCTCTGCAGAGCACCGTACCTTCGTCTTTAGCCTCTCTTCTCGTCTACATCTTAGCAAAAAGCTTTTCCACTCTGTCTGGTAAGGAGAAACTGTGCCAGCACAATAAACCTCTCCCATCGTGTTCTAGAGGCTGCACGGAGGTCTGCCGAGTGTTTTGCAAGAAGAGAAAGAAAGTTGTCCAAAACAGCTTGCAATCGAATGTTCATGTGAATAGAAAAGGCAGGAGAGTGGTCAGGTACTGTTTTCTCTCAGTTGGCAAGCTGCGCACACAATCGCAGTGTTGTACAGCTTGTTTCATCACCTTTGCGAAGTTGCCGCTCTCTCCGGCTCCCGGAGACGAAGAAGCTGCTTCTTCGCGCAAAGACGATTCTGCCGCTCACAGTGCTCTGCAGTGTGTGTCTTCTGCGAAAGAGGTCCGGGAGCTGTGCTTAGCTCTGCAGAGCACCGTACCTTCGTCTTTAGCCTCTCTTCTCGTCTACATCTTAGCAAAAAGCTTTTCCACTCTGTTTGGCAAGGAGAAACTGTGCCAGCACAGAAAACATCTCCCATCGTGTTCTAGAGGCTGCACGGAGGTCTGCCGAGTGTTTTGCAAGAAGAGAAAGAAAGTTGTCCAAAACAGCTTCCAATCGAATGTTCATGTGAATAGAAAAGGCAGGTGAGTGGTCAGGTACTGTTTTCTCTCAGTTGGCAAGCTGCGCACACAATCGCAGTGTTGTACAGCTTGTTTCATCACCTTTGCCAAGTTGCCGCTCTCTGCGGCTCCGGGAGACGAAGAAGCTGCTTCTTCGCGCAAAGACGATTCTGCCGCTCACAGTGCTCTGTGGTGTGCGCCTTCTGCCGAAAGACGCCCGGGAGCGGTGCTTAGCTCTGCAGAGCACCGTACCCTCGTCTTTAGCCTCTCTTCTCGTCTACATCTTAGCAAAAAGCTTTTCCACTCTGTCTGGCAAGGAGAAACTTTGCCAGCACAAAAAACATCTCCCATCGTGTTCTAGAGGCTGCACGGAGGTCTGCCGAGTGTTTTGCAAGAAGAGAAAGAAAGTTGTCCAAAATAGCTTGCAATCCAATGTTCATGTGAATAGAAAAGGCAGGAGAGTGGTCAGGTACTGTTTTTTCTCAGTTGGCAAGCTGCGCACACAATCGCAGTGTTGTACAGCTTGTTTCATCACCTTTGCGAAGTTGCCGCTCTCTCCGGCTCCCGGAGACGAAGAAGCTGCTTCCTCGCGCAAAGACGATTCTGCCGCTCACAGTGCTCTGCGGTGTGCGCCTTCTGCCGAAAGACGCCCGGGAGAGGTGCTTAGCTCTGCAGAGCACCGTACCTTCATCTTTAGCCTCTCTTCTCGTCTACATCTTAGCAAAAGCTTTTCCACTCTGTCTGGCAAGGAGAAACTGTGCCAGCACAAAAAACATCTCCCATCGTGTTCTAGAGGCTGCAGGGAGGTCTGCCGAGTGTTTTGCAAGAAGAGAAAGAAAGTTGTCCAAAACAGCTTCCAATCGAATGTTCATGTGAATAGAAAAGGCAGGAGAGTGGTCAGGTACTGTTTTCTCTCAGTTGGCAAGCTGCGCACACAATCGCAGTGTTGTACAGCTTGTTTCATCACCTTTGCGAAGTTGCCGCTCTCTCCGGCTCCGGGAGACGAAGAAGCTGCTTCTTCGCGCAAAGACGATTCTGCCGCTCACAGTGCTCTGCGGTGTGCGCCTTCTGCCGAAAGACGCCCGGGAGCGGTGCTTAGCTCTTCAGAGCACCGTACCTTCGTCTTTAGCCTCTCTTCTCGTCTACATCTTAGCAAAAAGCTTTTCCACTCTGTCTGGCAAGGAGAAACTTTGCCAGCACAAAAAACATCTCCCATCGTGTTCTACAGGCTGCACGGAGGTCTGCCGAGTGTTTTGCAAGAAGAGAAAGGAAGTTGTCCAAAACAGCTTCCAATCCAATGTTCATGAGAATAGAAAAGGCAGGAGAGTGGTCAGGTACTGTTTTTTCTCAGTTGGCAAGCTGCGCACACAATCGCAGTGTTGTACAGCTTGTTTCATCACCTTTGCAAAGTTGCCGCTCTCCGGCTCCTGGAGACGAAGAAGCTGCTTCTTCGCGCAAAGACGATTCTGCCGCTCACAGTGCTCTGCGGTGTGTGTCTTCTGCCGAAAGACGCCCGGGAGCGGTGCTTAGCTCTGCAGAGCACCGTACCTTCGTCTTTAGCCTCTCTTCTCGTCTACATCTTAGCAAAAAGCTTTTCCACTCTGTCTGGCAAGGAGAAACTGTGCCAGCACAAAAAACATCTCCCATCGTGTTCTAGAGGCTGCACGGAGGTCTGCCGAGTGTTTTGCAAGAAGAGAAGGAAAGTTGTCCAAAACAGCTTACAATCGAATGTTCATGTGAATAGAAAAGGCAGGAGAGTGGTCAGGTACTGTTTTCTCTCAGTTGCCAAGCTGCGCACACAATCGCAGTGTTGTACAGCTTGTTTCATCGCCTTTGCGAAGCTGCCGCTCTCTCCGGCTCCCGGAGACAAAGAAGCTGCTTCTTCGCGCAAAGACGATTCTGCCGCTCACAGTGCTCTGCGGTGTGCGCCTTCTGCCGAAAGACGCCCGGGAGCGGTGCTTAGCTCTGCAGAGCACCGTACCTTCGTCTTTAGCCTCTCTTCTCGTCTACATCTTAGCAAAAAGCTTTTCCACTCTGTCTGGCAAGGAGAAACTGTGCCAGCACAAAAAACATCTCCCATCGTGTTCTAGAGGCTGCACGGAGGTCTGCCGAGTGTTTTGCAAGAAGAGAAAGAAAGTGTTCCAAAACAGCTTGCAATCGAATGTTCATGTGAATAGAAAAGGCAGGAGAGTGGTCAGGTACTGTTTTCTCTCAGTTGGCAAGCTGCGCACACAATCGCAGTGTTGTACAGCTTGTTTCATCGCCTTTGCGAAGCTGCCGCTCTCTCCGGCTCCCGGAGACGAAGAAGCTGCTTCTTCGCGCAAAGACGATTCTGCCGCTCACAGGTCTCTGCGGTGTGCGCCTTCTGCCGAAAGACGCCCGGGAGCGGTGCTTAGCTCTGCAGAGCACCGTACCTTCGTCTTTAGCCTCTCTTCTCGTCTACATCTTAGCAAAAAGCTTTTCCACTCTGTCTGGCAAGGAGAAACTGTGCCAGCACAAAAAACATCTCCCATCGTGTTCTAGAGGCTGCACGGAGGTCTGCCGAGTGTTTTGCAAGAAGAGAAAGAAAGTGGTACAAAACAGATTGCAATCGAATGTTCATGTGAATAGAAAAGGCAGGAGAGTGGTCAGGTACTGTTTTCTCTCAGTTGGCAAGCTGCGCACACAATCGCAGTGTTGTACAGCTTGTTTCATCGCCTTTGCGAAGTTGCCGCTCTCTCCGGCTCCCGGAGACGAAGAAGCTGCTTCTTCGCGCAAAGACGATTCTGCCGCTCACAGTGCTCTGCGGTGTGCGCCTTCTGCCGAAAGACGCCCGGGAGCGGTGCTTAGCTCTGCAGAGCACAGTACCTTCGTCTTTAGCCTCTCTTCTCGTCTACATCTTAGCAAAAAGCTTTTCCACTCTGTCTGGTAAAGAGAAACTGTGCCAGCACAAAAAACATCTCCCATCGTGTTCTAGAGGCTGCACGGAGGACTGTCGAGTGTTTTGCAAGAAGAGAAAGAAAGTTGTCCAAAACAGCTTGCAATCGAATGTTCATGTGAATAGAAAAGGCAGGAGAGTGGTCAGGTACTGTTTTCTCTCAGTTGGCAAGCTGCGCACACAATCGCAGTGTTGTACAGCTTGTTTCATCACCTTTGCGAAGTTGCCGCTCTCTGCGGCTCCGGGAGACGAAGAAGCTGCTTCTTCGCGCAAAGACGATTCTGCCGCTCACAGTGCTCTGCGGTGTGCGCCTTCTGCCGAAAGAGATCCGGGAGCGGTGCTTAGCTCTGCAGAGCACCGTACCTTCGTCTTTAGCCTCTCTTCTTGTCTACATCTTAGCAAAAAGCTTTTCCACTCTGTCTGGCAAGGAGAAACTTTGCCAGCACAAAAAACATCTCCCATCGTGTTCTAGAGGCTGCACGGAGGTCTGCCGAGTGTTTTGCAAGAAGAGAAAGAAAGTTGTCCAAAACAGCTTCCAATCCAATGTTCATGTGAATAGAAAAGGCAGGAGAGTGGTCAGGTACTGTTTTTTCTCAGTTGGCAAGCTGCGCACACAATCGCAGTGTTGTACAGCTTGTTTCATCACCTTTGCGAAGTTGCCGCTCTCTGCGGCTCCGGGAGACGAAGAAGCTGCTTCTTCGCGCAAAGACGATTCTGCCGCTCACAGTGCTCTGCGGTGTGCGCCTTCTGCCGAAAGAAATCCGGGAGCGGTGCTTAGCTCTGCAGAGCACCGTACCTTCGTCTTTAGCCTCTCTTCTTGTCTACATCTTAGCAAAAAGCTTTTCCACTCTGTCTGGCAAGGAGAAACTTTGCCAGCACAAAAATCATCTCCCATCGTGTTCTAGAGGCTGCACGGAGGTCTGCCGAGTGTTTTGCAAGAAGAGAAAGAAAGTTGTCCAAAACAGCTTGCAATCGAATGTTCATGTGAATAGAAAAGGCAGGAGAGTGGTCAGGTACTGTTTTTTCTCAGTTGGCAAGCTGCGCACACAATCGCAGTGTTGTACAGCTTGTTTCATCACCTTTGCAAAGTTGCCGCTCTCTCCGGCTCCCGGAGACGAAGAAGCTGCTTCTTCGCGCAAAGACGATTCTGCCGCTCACAGTGCTCTGCGGTGTGTGTCTTCTGCCGAAAGAGATCCGGGAGCGGTGCTTAGCTCTGCAGAGCACCGTACCTTCGTCTTTAGCCTCTCTTCTCGTCTACATCTTAGCAAAAAGCTTTTCCACTCTGTCTGGCAAGGAGAAACTGTGCCAGCACAAAAAACATCTCCCATCGTGTTCTAGAGGCTGCACGGAGGTCTGCCGAGTGTTTTGCAAGAAGAGAAGGAAAGTTGTCCAAAACAGCTTGCAATCGAATGTTCATGTGAATAGAAAAGGCAGGAGAGTGGTCAGGTACTGTTTTCTCTCAGTTGCCAAGCTGCGCACACAATCGCAGTGTTGTACAGCTTGTTTCATCGCCTTTGCGAAGCTGCCGCTCTCTCCGGCTCCCGGAGACGAAGAAGCTGCTTCTTCGCGCAAAGACGATTCTGCCGCTCACAGTGCTCTGCGGTGTGCGCCTTCTGCCGAAAGACGCCCGGGAGCGGTGCTTAGCTCTGCAGAGCACCGTACCTTCGTCTTTAGCCTCTCTTCTCGTCTACATCTTAGCAAAAAGCTTTTCCACTCTGTCTGGTAAGGAGAAACTGTGCCAGCACAATAAACATCTCCCATCGTCTTCTAGAGGCTGCACGGAGGTCTGCCGAGTGTTTTGCAAGAAGAGAAAGAAAGTTGTCCAAAACAGCTTGCAATCGAATGTTCATGTGAATAGAAAAGGCAGGAGAGTGGTCAGGTACTGTTTTCTCTCAGTTGCCAAGCTGCGCACACAATCGCAGTGTTGTACAGCTTGTTTCATCACCTTTGCGAAGTTGCCGCTCTCTCCGGCTCCCGGAGACGAAGAAGCTGCTTCTTCGCGCAAAGACGATTCTGCCGCTCACAGTGCTCTGCAGTGTGTGTCTTCTGCCGAAAGAGGTCCGGGAGCTGTGCTTAGCTCTGCAGAGCACCGTACCTTCGTCTTTAGCCTCTCTTCTCGTCTACATCTTAGCAAAAAGCTTTTCCACTCTGTTTGGCAAGGAGAAACTGTGCCAGCACAGAAAACATCTCCCATCGTGTTCTAGAGGCTGCACGGAGGTCTGCCGAGTGTTTTGCAAGAAGAGAAAGAAAGTTGTCCAAAACAGCTTGCAATCGAATGTTCATGTGAATAGAAAAGGCAGGTGAGTGGTCAGGTACTGTTTTCTCTCAGTTGGCAAGCTGCGCACACAATCGCAGTGTTGTACAGCTTGTTTCATCACCTTTGCCAAGTTGCCGCTCTCTGCGGCTCCGGGAGACGAAGAAGCTGCTTCTTCGCGCAAAGACGATTCTGCCGCTCACAGTGCTCTGCAGTGTGTGTCTTCTGCCGAAAGAGGTCCGGGAGCGGTGCTTAGCTCTGCAGAGCACCGTACCCTCGTCTTTAGCCTCTCTTCTCGTCTACATCTTAGCAAAAAGCTTTTCCACTCTGTCTGGCAAGGAGAAACTTTGCCAGCACAAAAAACATCTCCCATCGTGTTCTAGAGGCTGCACGGAGGTCTGCCGAGTGTTTTGCAAGAAGAGAAAGAAAGTTGTCCAAAATAGCTTGCAATCCAATGTTCATGTGAATAGAAAAGGCAGGAGAGTGGTCAGGTACTGTTTTTTCTCAGTTGGCAAGCTGCGCACACAATCGCAGTGTTGTACAGCTTGTTTCATCACCTTTGCGAAGTTGCCGCTCTCTCCGGCTCCCGGAGACGAAGAAGCTGCTTCCTCGCGCAAAGACGATTCTGCCGCTCACAGTGCTCTGCGGTGTGCGCCTTCTGCCGAAAGACGCCCGGGAGAGGTGCTTAGCTCTGCAGAGCACCGTACCTTCATCTTTAGCCTCTCTTCTCGTCTACATCTTAGCAAAAAGCTTTTCCACTCTGTCTGGCAAGGAGAAACTGTGCCAGCACAAAAAACATCTCCCATCGTGTTCTAGAGGCTGCAGGGAGGTCTGCCGAGTGTTTTGCAAGAAGAGAAAGAAAGTTGTCCAAAACAGCTTGCAATCGAATGTTCATGTGAATAGAAAAGGCAGGAGAGTGGTCAGGTACTGTTTTCTCTCAGTTGCCAAGCTGCGCACACAATCGCAGTGTTGTACAGCTTGTTTCATCACCTTTGCGAAGTTGCCGCTCTCTCCGGCTCCGGGAGACGAAGAAGCTGCTTCTTCGCGCAAAGACGATTCTGCCGCTCACAGTGCTCTGCGGTGTGCGCCTTCTGCCGAAAGAGATCCGGGAGCGGTGCTTAGCTCTGCAGAGCACCGTACCTTCGTCTTTAGCCTCTCTTCTCGTCTACATCTTAGCAAAAAGCTTTTCCACTCTGTCTGGCAAGGAGAAACTTTGCCAGCACAAAAAACATCTCCCATCGTGTTCTAGAGGCTGCACGGAGGTCTGCCGAGTGTTTTGCAAGAAGAGAAAGAAAGTTGTCCAAAATAGCTTGCAATCGAATGTTCATGTGAATAGAAAAGGCAGGAGAGTGGTCAGGTACTGTTTTTTCTCAGTTGGCGAGCTGCGCACACAATCGCAGTGTTGTACAGCTTGTTTCATCACCTTTGCGAAGTTGCCGCTCTCTCCGGCTCCCGGAGACGAAGAAGCTGCTTCTTCGCGCAAAGACGATTCTGCCGCTCACAGTGCTCTGCGGTGTGCGCCTTCTGCCGAAAGACGCCCGAGAGCGGTGCTTAGCTCTGCAGAGCACCGTACCTTCGTCTTTAGCCTCTCTTCTCGTCTACATCTTAGCAAAAAGCTTTTCCACTCTGTCTGGCAAGGAGAAACTTTGCCAGCACAAAAAACATCTCCCATCGTGTTCTAGAGGCTGCACGGAGCTCTGCCGAGTGTTTTGCAAGAAGAGAAAGAAAGTTGTCCAAAACAGCTTGCAATCGAATGTTCATGTGAATAGAAAAGGCAGGAGAGTGGTCAGGTACTGTTTTCTCTCAGTTGGCAAGCTGCGCACACAATCGCAGTGTTGTACAGCTTGTTTCATCACCTTTGCCAAGTTGCCGCTCTCTCCGGCTCCCGGAGACGAAGAAGCTGCTTCTTCGCGCAAAGACGATTCTGCCGCTCACAGTGCTCTGCGGTGTGCGCCTTCTGCCGAAAGACGCCCGGGAGCGGTGCTTAGCTCTGCAGAGCACCGTACCTTCGTCTTTAGCCTCTCTTCTCGTCTACATCTTAGCAAAAAGCTTTTCCACTCTGTCTGGCAAGGAGAAACTGTGCCAGCACAAAAAACATCTCCCATCGTGTTCTAGAGGCTGCACGGAGGTCTGCCGAGTGTTTTGCAAGAAGAGAAAGAAAGTTGTCCAAAACAGCTTGCAATCGAATGTTCATGTGAATAGAAAAGGCAGGAGAGTGGTCAGGTACTGTTTTCTCTCAGTTGGCAAGCTGCGCACACAATCGCAGTGTTGTACAGCTTGTTTCATCACCTTTGCGAAGTTGCCGCTCTCTCCGGCTCCCGGAGACGAAGAAGCTGCTTCTTCGCGCAAAGACGATTCTGCCGCTCACAGTGCTCTGCGGTGTGCGCCTTCTGCCGAAAGACGCCCAGGAGCGGTGCTTAGCTCTGCAGAGCACCGTACCTTCATCTTTAGCCTCTCTTCTCCTCTACATCTTAGCAAAAAGCTTTTCCACTCTGTCTGGCAAGGAGAAACTGTGCCAGCACAAAAAACATCTCCCATCGTGTTCTAGAGGCTGCACGGAGGTCTGCAGAGTGTTTTGCAAGAAGAGAAAGAAAGTTGTCCAAAACAGCTTGCAATCGAATGTTCATGAGAATAGAAAAGGCAGGAGAGTGGTCAGGTACTGTTTTCTCTCAGTTGCCAAGCTGCGCACACAATCGCAGTGTTGTACAGCTTGTTTCATCGCCTTTGCGAAGTTGCCGCTCTCTCCGGCTCCCGGAGACGAAGAAGCTGCTTCTTCGCGCAAAGACGATTCTGCCGCTCACAGTGCTCTGCGGTGTGCGCCTTCTGCCGAAAGAGATCCGGGAGCGGTGCTTAGCTCTGCAGAGCACCGTCCCTTCGTCTTTAGCCTCTCTTCTCGTCTACATCTTAGCAAAAAGCTTTTCCACTCTGTCTGGCAAGGAGAAACTGTGCCAGCACAAAAAACATCTCCCATCGTGTTCTAGAGGCTGCACGGAGCTCTGCCGAGTGTTTTGCAAGAAGAGAAAGAAAGTTGTCCAAAACAGCTTGCAATCGAATGTTCATGTGAATAGAAAAGGCAGGAGAGTGGTCAGGTACTGTTTTCTCTCAGTTGGCAAGCTGCGCACACAATCGCAGTGTTGTACAGCTTGTTTCATCACCTTTGCGAAGTTGCCGCTCTCTCCGGCTCCCGGAGACGAAGAAGCTGCTTCTTCGCGCAAAGACGATTCTGCCGCTCACAGTGCTCTGCGGTGTGCGCCTTCTGCCGAAAGAGATCCGGGAGCGGTGCTTAGCTCTGCAGAGCACCGTACCTTCGTCTTTAGCCTCTCTTCTCGTCTACATCTTAGCAAAAAGCTTTTCCACTCTGTCTGGTAAGGAGAAACTGTGCCAGCACAATAAACCTCTCCCATCGTGTTCTAGAGGCTGCACGGAGGTCTGCCGAGTGTTTTGCAAGAAGAGAAAGAAAGTTGTCCAAAACAGCTTGCAATCGAATGTTCATGTGAATAGAAAAGGCAGGTGAGTGGTCAGGTACTGTTTTCTCTCAGTTGGCAAGCTGCGCACACAATCGCAGTGTTGTACAGCTTGTTTCATCACCTTTGCCAAGTTGCCGCTCTCTGCGGCTCCGGGAGACGAAGAAGCTGCTTCTTCGCGCAAAGACGATTCTGCCGCTCACAGTGCTCTGCAGTGTGTGTCTTCTGCCGAAAGACGCCCGGGAGCGGTGCTTAGCTCTGCAGAGCACCGTACCCTCGTCTTTAGCCTCTCTTCTCGTCTACATCTTAGCAAAAAGCTTTTCCACTCTGTCTGGCAAGGAGAAACTTTGCCAGCACAAAAAACATCTCCCATCGTGTTCTAGAGGCTGCACGGAGGTCTGCCGAGTGTTTTGCAAGAAGAGAAAGAAAGTTGTCCAAAATAGCTTGCAATCCAATGTTCATGTGAATAGAAAAGGCAGGAGAGTGGTCAGGTACTGTTTTTTCTCAGTTGGCAAGCTGCGCACACAATCGCAGTGTTGTACAGCTTGTTTCATCACCTTTGCGAAGTTGCCGCTCTCTCCGGCTCCCGGAGACGAAGAAGCTGCTTCCTCGCGCAAAGACGATTCTGCCGCTCACAGTGCTCTGCGGTGTGCGCCTTCTGCCGAAAGACGCCCGGGAGAGGTGCTTAGCTCTGCAGAGCACCGTACCTTCATCTTTAGCCTCTCTTCTCGTCTACATCTTAGCAAAAAGCTTTTCCACTCTGTCTGGCAAGTAGAAACTGTGCCAGCACAAAAAACATCTCCCATCGTGTTCTAGAGGCTGCAGGGAGGTCTGCCGAGTGTTTTGCAAGAAGAGAAAGAAAGTTGTCCAAAACAGCTTCCAATCGAATGTTCATGTGAATAGAAAAGGCAGGAGAGTGGTCAGGTACTGTTTTCTCTCAGTTGGCAAGCTGCGCACACAATCGCAGTGTTGTACAGCTTGTTTCATCACCTTTGCCAAGTTGCCGCTCTCTCCGGCTCCCGGAGACGAAGAAGCTGCTTCTTCGCGCAAAGACGATTCTGCCGCTCACAGTGCTCTGCGGTGTGCGCCTTCTGCCGAAAGACGCCCGGGAGAGGTGCTTAGCTCTGCAGAGCACCGTACCTTCGTCTTTAGCCTCTCTTCTCGTCTACATCTTAGCAAAAAGCTTTTCCACTCTGTCTGGCAAGGAGAAACTGTGCCAGCACAAAAAACATCTCCCATCGTGTTCTAGAGGCTGCAGGGAGGTCTGCCGAGTGTTTTGCAAGAAGAGAAAGAAAGTTGTCCAAAACAGCTTGCAATCGAATGTTCATGTGAATAGAAAAGGCAGGAGAGTGGTCAGGTACTGTTTTTTCTCAGTTGCCAAGCTGCGCACACAATCGCAGTGTTGTACAGCTTGTTTCATCACCTTTGCCAAGTTGCCGCTCTCTCCGGCTCCCGGAGACGAAGAAGCTGCTTCTTCGCGCAAAGACGATTCTGCCGCTCACAGTGCTCTGCGGTGTGCGCCTTCTGCCGAAAGACGCCCGGGAGCGGTGCTTAGCTCTGCAGAGCACAGTACCTTCGTCTTTAGCCTCTCTTCTCGTCTACATCTTAGCAAAAAGCTTTTCCACTCTGTCTGGCAAGGAGAAACTGTGCCAGCACAAAAAACATCTCCCATCGTCTTCTAGAGGCTGCAGGGAGGACTGCCGAGTGTTTTGCAAGAAGAGAAAGAAAGTTGTCCAAAACAGCTTGCAATCGAATGTTCATGTGAATAGAAAAGGCAGGAGAGTGGTCAGGTACTGTTTTCTCTCAGTTGCCAAGCTGCGCACACAATCGCAGTGTTGTACAGCTTGTTTCATCACCTTTGCGAAGTTGCCGCTCTCTCCGGCTCCCGGAGACGAAGAAGCTGCTTCTTCGCGCAAAGACGATTCTGCCGCTCACAGTGCTCTGCGGTGTGCGCCTTCTGCCGAAAGAGATCCGGGAGCGGTGCTTAGCTCTGCAGAGCACCGTACCTTCGTCTTTAGCCTCTCTTCTCGTCTACATCTTAGCAAAAAGCTTTTCCACTCTGTCTGGCAAGGAGAAACTGTGCCAGCACAGAAAACATCTCCCATCGTGTTCTAGAGGCTTCACGGAGGTCTGCCGAGTGTTTTGCAAGAAGAGAAAGAAAGTTGTCCAAAACAGCTTGCAATCGAATGTTCATGTGAATAGAAAAGGCAGGAGAGTGGTCAGGTACTGTTTTCTCTCAGTTGCCAAGCTGCGCACACAATCGCAGTGTTGTACAGCTTGTTTCATCGCCTTTGCGAAGCTGCCGCTCTCTCCGGCTCCCGGAGACGAAGAAGCTGCTTCTTCGCGCAAAGACGATTCTGCCGCTCACAGTGCTCTGCGGTGTGCGCCTTCTGCCGAAAGACGCCCGGGAGCGGTGCTTAGCTCTTCAGAGCACCGTACCTTCGTCTTTAGCCTCTCTTCTCGTCTACATCTTAGCAAAAAGCTTTTCCACTCTGTCTGGCAAGGAGAAACTTTGCCAGCACAAAAAACATCTCCCATCGTGTTCTACAGGCTGCACGGAGGTCTGCCGAGTGTTTTGCAAGAAGAGAAAGAAAGTTGTCCAAAACAGCTTCCAATCCAATGTTCATGAGAATAGAAAAGGCAGGAGAGTGGTCAGGTACTGTTTTTTCTCAGTTGGCAAGCTGCGCACACAATCGCAGTGTTGTACAGCTTGTTTCATCACCTTTGCAAAGTTGCCGCTCTCTCCGGCTCCTGGAGACGAAGAAGCTGCTTCTTCGCGCAAAGACGATTCTGCCGCTCACAGTGCTCTGCGGTGTGTGTCTTCTGCCGAAAGAGATCCGGGAGCGGTGCTTAGCTCTGCAGAGCACCGTACCTTCGTCTTTAGCCTCTCTTCTCCTCTACATCTTAGCAAAAAGCTTTTCCACTCTGTCTGGCAAGGAGAAACTGTGCCAGCACAAAAAACATCTCCCATCGTGTTCTAGAGGCTGCACGGAGGTCTGCAGAGTGTTTTGCAAGAAGAGAAGGAAAGTTGTCCAAAACAGCTTGCAATCGAATGTTCATGTGAATAGAAAAGGCAGGAGAGTGGTCAGGTACTGTTTTCTCTCAGTTGCCAAGCTGCGCACACAATCGCAGTGTTGTACAGCTTGTTTCATCGCCTTTGCGAAGCTGCCGCTCTCTCCGGCTCCCGGAGACAAAGAAGCTGCTTCTTCGCGCAAAGACGATTCTGCCGCTCACAGTGCTCTGCGGTGTGCGCCTTCTGCCGAAAGACGCCCGGGAGCGGTGCTTAGCTCTGCAGAGCACCGTACCTTCGTCTTTAGCCTCTCTTCTCGTCTACATCTTAGCAAAAAGTTTTTCCACTCTGTCTGGCAAGGAGAAACTGTGCCAGCACAAAAAACATCTCCCATCGTGTTCTAGAGGCTGCACGGAGGTCTGCCGAGTGTTTTGCAAGAAGAGAAAGAAAGTGTTCCAAAACAGCTTGCAATCGAATGTTCATGTGAATAGAAAAGGCAGGAGAGTGGTCAGGTACTGTTTTCTCTCAGTTGGCAAGCTGCGCACACAATCGCAGTGTTGTACAGCTTGTTTCATCGCCTTTGCGAAGCTGCCGCTCTCTCCGGCTCCCGGAGACGAAGAAGCTGCTTCTTCGCGCAAAGACGATTCTGCCGCTCACAGGTCTCTGCGGTGTGCGCCTTCTGCCGAAAGACGCCCGGGAGCGGTGCTTAGCTCTGCAGAGCACCGTACCTTCGTCTTTAGCCTCTCTTCTCGTCTACATCTTAGCAAAAAGCTTTTCCACTCTGTCTGGCAAGGAGAAACTGTGCCAGCACAAAAAACATCTCCCATCGTGTTCTAGAGGCTGCACGGAGGTCTGCCGAGTGTTTTGCAAGAAGAGAAAGAAAGTGGTACAAAACAGATTGCAATCGAATGTTCATGTGAATAGAAAAGGCAGGAGAGTGGTCAGGTACTGTTTTCTCTCAGTTGGCAAGCTGCGCACACAATCGCAGTGTTGTACAGCTTGTTTCATCGCCTTTGCGAAGTTGCCGCTCTCTCCGGCTCCCGGAGACGAAGAAGCTGCTTCTTCGCGCAAAGACGATTCTGCCGCTCACAGTGCTCTGCGGTGTGCGCCTTCTGCCGAAAGACGCCCGGGAGCGGTGCTTAGCTCTGCAGAGCACAGTACCTTCGTCTTTAGCCTCTCTTCTCGTCTACATCTTAGCAAAAAGCTTTTCCACTCTGTCTGGTAAAGAGAAACTGTGCCAGCACAAAAAACATCTCCCATCGTGTTCTAGAGGCTGCACGGAGGACTGCCGAGTGTTTTGCAAGAAGAGAAAGAAAGTTGTCCAAAACAGCTTGCAATCGAATGTTCATGTGAATAGAAAAGGCAGGAGAGTGGTCAGGTACTGTTTTCTCTCAGTTGGCAAGCTGCGCACACAATCGCAGTGTTGTACAGCTTGTTTCATCACCTTTGCGAAGTTGCCGCTCTCTGCGGCTCCGGGAGACGAAGAAGCTGCTTCTTCGCGCAAAGACGATTCTGCCGCTCACAGTGCTCTGCGGTGTGCGCCTTCTGCCGAAAGAAATCCGGGAGCGGTGCTTAGCTCTGCAGAGCACCGTACCTTCGTCTTTAGCCTCTCTTCTCGTCTACATCTTAGCAAAAAGATTTTCCACTCTGTCTGGCAAGGAGAAATTGTGCAAGCACAAAAAACATCTCCCATCGTGTTCTAGAGGCTTCACGGAGGTCTGCCGTGTGTTTTGCAAGAAGAGAAAGAAAGTGTTCCAAAACAGCTTGCAATCGAATGTTCATGTGAATAGAAAAGGCAGGAGAGTGGTCAGGTACTGTTTTCTCTCAGTTGGCAAGCTGCGCACACAATCGCAGTGTTGTACAGCTTGTTTCATCGCCTTTGCGAAGCTGCCGCTCTCTCCGGCTCCCGGAGACGAAGAAGCTGCTTCTTCGCGCAAAGACGATTCTGCCGCTCACAGTGCTCTGCGGTGTGCGCCTTCTGCCGAAAGAAATCCGGGAGCGGTGCTTAGCTCTGCAGAGCACCGTACCTTCGTCTTTAGCCTCTCTTCTCGTCTACATCTTAGCAAAAAGCTTTTCCACTCTGTCTGGCAAGGAGAAACTGTGCCAGCACAAAAAACATCTCCCATCGTGTTCTAGAGGCTGCACGGAGGTCTGCCGAGTGTTTTGCAAGAAGAGAAGGAAAGTTGTCCAAAACAGCTTGCAATCGAATGTTCATGTGAATAGAAAAGGCAGGAGAGTGGTCAGGTACTGTTTTCTCTCAGTTGGCAAGCTGCGCACACAATCGCAGTGTTGTACAGCTTGTTTCATCACCTTTGCCAAGTTGCCGCTCTCTCCGGCTCCCGGAGACGAAGAAGCTGCTTCTTCGCGCAAAGACGATTCTGCCGCTCACAGTGCTCTGCGGTGTGCGCCTTCTGCCGAAAGACGCCCAGGAGCGGTGCTTAGCTCTGCAGAGCACCGTACCTTCATCTTTAGCCTCTCTTCTCCTCTACATCTTAGCAAAAAGCTTTTCCACTCTGTCTGGCAAGGAGAAACTGTGCCAGCACAAAAAACATCTCCCATCGTGTTCTAGAGGCTGCACGGAGGTCTGCAGAGTGTTTTGCAAGAAGAGAAAGAAAGTTGTCCAAAACAGCTTGCAATCGAATGTTCATGAGAATAGAAAAGGCAGGAGAGTGGTCAGGTACTGTTTTCTCTCAGTTGCCAAGCTGCGCACACAATCGCAGTGTTGTACAGCTTGTTTCATCGCCTTTGCGAAGTTGCCGCTCTCTCCGGCTCCCGGAGACGAAGAAGCTGCTTCTTCGCGCAAAGACGATTCTGCCGCTCACAGTGCTCTGCGGTGTGCGCCTTCTGCCGAAAGAGATCCGGGAGCGGTGCTTAGCTCTACAGAGCACCGTACCTTCGTCTTTAGCCTCTCTTCTCGTCTACATCTTAGCAAAAAGCTTTTCCACTCTGTCTGGCAAGGAGAAACTGTGCCAGCACAAAAAACATCTCCCATCGTGTTCTAGAGGCTGCACGGAGCTCTGCCGAGTGTTTTGCAAGAAGAGAAAGAAAGTTGTCCAAAACAGCTTGCAATCGAATGTTCATGTGAATAGAAAAGGCACGAGAGTGGTCAGGTACTGTTTTCTCTCAGTTGGCAAGCTGCGCACACAATCGCAGTGTTGTACAGCTTGTTTCATCACCTTTGCGAAGTTGCCGCTCTCTCCGGCTCCCGGAGACGAAGAAGCTGCTTCTTCGCGCAAAGACGATTCTGCCGCTCACAGTGCTCTGCGGTGTGCGCCTTCTGCCGAAAGAGATCCGGGAGCGGTGCTTAGCTCTGCAGAGCACCGTACCTTCGTCTTTAGCCTCTCTTCTCGTCTACATCTTAGCAAAAAGCTTTTCCACTCTGTCTGGTAAGGAGAAACTGTGCCAGCACAATAAACATCTCCCATCGTGTTCTAGAGGCTGCACGGAGGTCTGCCGAGTGTTTTGCAAGAAGAG
Source organism: Melozone crissalis (assembly GCF_028551555.1). Classification (NCBI taxonomy): domain Eukaryota; kingdom Metazoa; phylum Chordata; class Aves; order Passeriformes; family Passerellidae; genus Melozone; species Melozone crissalis. The sequence goes on from NW_026536180.1 coordinate 19,823, forward strand.
AAAGAAAGTTGTCCAAAACAGCTTGCAATCGAATGTTCATGTGAATAGAAAAGGCAGGAGAGTGGTCAGGTACTGTTTTCTCTCAGTTGGCAAGCTGCGCACACAATCGCAGTGTTGTACAGCTTGTTTCATCGCCTTTGCGAAGTTGCCGCTCTCTCCGGCTCCCGGAGACGAAGAAGCTGCTTCTTCGCGCAAAGACGATTCTGCCGCTCACAGTGCTCTGCAGTGTGTGTCTTCTGCCGAAAGAGGTCCGGGAGCTGTGCTTAGCTCTGCAGAGCACCGTACCTTCGTCTTTAGCCTCTCTTCTCGTCTACATCTTAGCAAAAAGCTTTTCCACTCTGTTTGGCAAGGAGAAACTGTGCCAGCACAGAAAACATCTCCCATCGTGTTCTAGAGGCTGCACGGAGGTCTGCCGAGTGTTTTGCAAGAAGAGAAAGAAAGTTGTCCAAAACAGCTTGCAATCGAATGTTCATGTGAATAGAAAAGGCAGGTGAGTGGTCAGGTACTGTTTTCTCTCAGTTGGCAAGCTGCGCACACAATCGCAGTGTTGTACAGCTTGTTTCATCACCTTTGCCAAGTTGCCGCTCTCTGCGGCTCCGGGAGACGAAGAAGCTGCTTCTTCGCGCAAAGACGATTCTGCCGCTCACAGTGCTCTGCAGTGTGTGTCTTCTGCCGAAAGAGGTCCGGGAGCGGTGCTTAGCTCTGCAGAGCACCGTACCCTCGTCTTTAGCCTCTCTTCTCGTCTACATCTTAGCAAAAAGCTTTTCCACTCTGTCTGGCAAGGAGAAACTTTGCCAGCACAAAAAACATCTCCCATCGTGTTCTAGAGGCTGCACGGAGGTCTGCCGAGTGTTTTGCAAGAAGAGAAAGAAAGTTGTCCAAAATAGCTTGCAATCGAATGTTCATGTGAATAGAAAAGGCAGGAGAGTGGTCAGGTACTGTTTTTTCTCAGTTGGCAAGCTGCGCACACAATCGCAGTGTTGTACAGCTTGTTTCATCACCTTTGCGAAGTTGCCACTCTCTCCGGCTCCCGGAGACGAAGAAGCTGCTTCTTCGCGCAAAGACGATTCTGCCGCTCACAGTGCTCTGCGGTGTGCGCCTTCTGCCGAAAGAGGCCCGAGAGCGGTGCTTAGCTCTGCAGAGCACCGTACCTTCGTCTTTAGCCTCTCTTCTCGTCTACATCTTAGCAAAAAGCTTTTCCACTCTGTCTGGCAAGGAGAAACTTTGCCAGCACAAAAAACATCTCCCATCGTGTTCTAGAGGCTGCACGGAGCTCTGCCGAGTGTTTTGCAAGAAGAGAAAGAAAGTTGTCCAAAACAGCTTTCAATCGAATGTTCATGTGAATAGAAAAGGCAGGAGAGTGGTCAGGTACTGTTTTCTCTCAGTTGGCAAGCTGCGCACACAATCGCAGTGTTGTACAGCTTGTTTCATCACCTTTGCCAAGTTGCCGCTCTCTCCGGCTCCCGGAGACGAAGAAGCTGCTTCTTCGCGCAAAGACGATTCTGCCGCTCACAGTGCTCTGCGGTGTGCGCCTTCTGCCGAAAGACGCCCGGGAGCGGTGCTTAGCTCTGCAGAGCACAGTACCTTCGTCTTTAGCCTCTCTTCTCGTCTACATCTTAGCAAAAAGCTTTTCCACTCTGTCTGGCAAGGAGAAACTGTGCCAGCACAAAAAACATCTCCCATCGTCTTCTAGAGGCTGCACGGAGGTCTGCCGAGTGTTTTGCAAGAAGAGAAAGAAAGTTGTCCAAAACAGCTTGCAATCGAATGTTCATGTGAATAGAAAAGGCAGGAGAGTGGTCAGGTACTGTTTTCTCTCAGTTGGCAAGCTGCGCACACAATCGCAGTGTTGTACAGCTTGTTTCATCACCTTTGCCAAGTTGCCGCTCTCTCCGGCTCCCGGAGACGAAAAAGCTGCTTCTTCGCGCAAGGACGATTCTGCCGCTCACAGTGCTCTGCGGTGTGCGCCTTCTGCCGAAAGAGATCCGGGAGCGGTGCTTAGCTCTGCAGAGCACCGTACCTTCGTCTTTAGCCTCTCTTCTCGTCTACATCTTAGCAAAAAGCTTTTCCACTCTGTCTGGCAAGGAGAAACTGTGCCAGCACAAAAAACATCTCCCATCGTGTTCTAGAGGCTGCACGGAGGTCTGCCGAGTGTTTTGCAAGAAGAGAAAGAAAGTTGTCCAAAACAGCTTGCAATCCAATGTTCATGTGAATAGAAAAGGCAGGAGAGTGGTCAGGTACTGTTTTCTCTCAGTTGCCAAGCTGCGCACACAATCGCAGTGTTGTACAGCTTGTTTCATCACCTTTGCGAAGTTGCCGCTCTCTCCGGCTCCCGGAGACGAAGAAGCTGCTTCTTCGCGCAAAGACGATTCTGCCGCTCACAGTGCTCTGCAGTGTGTGTCTTCTGCCGAAAGAGGTCCGGGAGCTGTGCTTAGCTGTGCAGAGCACCGTACCTTCGTCTTTAGCCTCTCTTCTCGTCTACATCTTAGCAAAAAGCTTTTCCACTCTGTTTGGCAAGGACAAACTGTGCCAGCACAGAAAACATCTCCCATCGTGTTCTAGAGGCTGCACGGAGGTCTGCCGAGTGTTTTGCAAGAAGAGAAAGAAAGTTGTCCAAAACAGCTTGCAATCGAATGTTCATGAGAATAGAAAAGGCAGGAGAGTGGTCAGGTACTGTTTTCTCTCAGTTTCCAAGCTGCGCACAAAATCGCAGTGTTGTACAGCTTGTTTCATCGCCTTTGCGAAGCTGCCGCTCTCTCCGGCTCCCGGAGACGAAGAAGCTGCTTCTTCGCGCAAAGACGATTCTGCCGCTCACAGTGCTCTGTGGTGTGCGCCTTCTGCCGAAAGACGCCCGGGAGCGGTGCTTAGCTCTGCAGAGCACCGTACCTTCGTCTTTAGCCTCTCTTCTCGTCTACATCTTAACAAAAAGCTTTTCCACTCTGTCTGGCAAGGAGAAACTGTGCCAGCACAAAAAACATCTCCCATCGTGTTCTAGAGGCTGCACGGAGGTCTCTCGAGTGTTTTGCAAGAAGAGAAGGAAAGTTGTCCAAAACAGCTTGCAATCGAATGTTCATGTGAATAGAAAAGGCAGGAGAGTGGTCAGGTACTGTTTTCTCTCAGTTGGCAAGCTGCGCACACAATCGCAGTGTTGTACAGCTTGTTTCATCACCTTTGCGAAGTTGCCGCTCTCTCCGGCTCCCGGAGACGAAGAAGCTGCTTCTTCGCGCAAAGACGATTCTGCCGCTCACAGTGCTCTGCGGTGTGCGCCTTCTGCCGAAAGAGATCCGGGAGCGGTGCTTAGCTCTGCAGAGCACCGTACCTTCGTCTTTAGCCTCTCTTCTCGTCTACATCTTAGCAAAAAGCTTTTCCACTCTGTCTGGCAAGGAGAAACTGTGCCAGCACAAAAAACATCTCCCATCGTGTTCTAGAGGCTGCAGGGAGGTCTGCCGAGTGTTTTGCAAGAAGAGAAAGAAAGTTGTCCAAAACAGCTTGCAATCGAATGTTCATGTGAATAGAGAAGGCAGGAGAGTGGTCAGGTACTGTTTTCTCTCAGTTGCCAAGCTGCGCACACAATCGCAGTGTTGTACAGCTTGTTTCATCGCCTTTGCGAAGCTGCCGCTCTCTCCGGCTCCCGGAGACGAAGAAGCTGCTTCTTCGCGAAAAGACGATTCTGCCGCTCACAGTGCTCTGCGGTGTGCGCCTTCTGCCGAAAGAGGTCCGGGAGCGGTGCTTAGCTCTGCAGAGCACCGTACCTTCGTCTTTAGCCTCTCTTCTCGTCTACATCTTAGCAAAAAGCTTTTCCACTCTGTCTGGCAAGGAGAAACTGTGCCAGCACAAAAAACATCTCCCATCGTGTTCTAGAGGCTGCACGGAGGTCTGCCGAGTGTTTTGCAAGAAGAGAAGGAAAGTTGTCCAAAACAGCTTGCAATCGAATGTTCATGTGAATAGAAAAGGCAGGAGAGTGGTCAGGTACTGTTTTCTCTCAGTTGGCAAGCTGCGCACACAATCGCAGTGTTGTACAGCTTGTTTCATCGCCTTTGCGAAGCTGCCGCTCTCTCCGGCTCCCGGAGACGAAGAAGCTGCTTCTTCGCGCAAAGACGATTCTGCCGCTCACAGTGCTCTGCGGTGTGCGCCTTCTGCCGAAAGACGCCCGGGAGCGGTGCTTAGCTCTTCAGAGCACCGTACCTTCGTCTTTAGCCTCTCTTCTCGTCTACATCTTAGCAAAAAGCTTTTCCACTCTGTCTGGCAAGGAGAAACTTTGCCAGCACAAAAAACATCTCCCATCGTGTTCTAGAGGCTGCACGGAGGTCTGCCGAGTGTTTTGCAAGAAGAGAAAGAAAGTTGTCCAAAACAGCTTCCAATCCAATGTTCATGAGAATAGAAAAGGCAGGAGAGTGGTCAGGTACTGTTTTTTCTCAGTTGGCAAGCTGCGCACACAATCGCAGTGTTGTACAGCTTGTTTCATCACCTTTGCAAAGTTGCCGCTCTCTCCGGCTCCTGGAGACGAAGAAGCTGCTTCTTCGCGCAAAGACGATTCTGCCGCTCACAGTGCTCTGCGGTGTGTGTCTTCTGCCGAAAGAGATCCGGGAGCGGTGCTTAGCTCTGCAGAGCACCGTACCTTCGTCTTTAGCCTCTCTTCTCCTCTACATCTTAGCAAAAAGCTTTTCCACTCTGTCTGGCAAGGAGAAACTGTGCCAGCACAAAAAACATCTCCCATCGTGTTCTAGAGGCTGCACGGAGGTCTGCCGAGTGTTTTGCAAGAAGAGAAGGAAAGTTGTCCAAAACAGCTTGCAATCGAATGTTCATGTGAATAGAAAAGGCAGGAGAGTGGTCAGGTACTGTTTTCTCTCAGTTGCCAAGCTGCGCACACAATCGCAGTGTTGTACAGCTTGTTTCATCGCCTTTGCGAAGCTGCCGCTCTCTCCGGCTCCCGGAGACGAAGAAGCTGCTTCTTCGCGCAAAGACGATTCTGCCGCTCACAGTGCTCTGCGGTGTGCGCCTTCTGCCGAAAGACGCCCGGGAGCGGTGCTTAGCTCTGCAGAGCACCGTACCTTCGTCTTTAGCCTCTCTTCTCGTCTACATCTTAGCAAAAAGTTTTTCCACTCTGTCTGGCAAGGAGAAACTGTGCCAGCACAAAAAACATCTCCCATCGTGTTCTAGAGGCTGCACGGAGGTCTGCCGAGTGTTTTGCAAGAAGAGAAAGAAAGTGTTCCAAAACAGCTTGCAATCGAATGTTCATGTGAATAGAAAAGGCAGGAGAGTGGTCAGGTACTGTTTTCTCTCAGTTGGCAAGCTGCGCACACAATCGCAGTGTTGTACAGCTTGTTTCATCGCCTTTGCGAAGCTGCCGCTCTCTCCGGCTCCCGGAGACGAAGAAGCTGCTTCTTCGCGCAAAGACGATTCTGCCGCTCACAGGTCTCTGCGGTGTGCGCCTTCTGCCGAAAGACGCCCGGGAGCGGTGCTTAGCTCTGCAGAGCACCGTACCTTCGTCTTTAGCCTCTCTTCTCGTCTACATCTTAGCAAAAAGCTTTTCCACTCTGTCTGGCAAGGAGAAACTGTGCCAGCACAAAAAACATCTCCCATCGTGTTCTAGAGGCTGCACGGAGGTCTGCCGAGTGTTTTGCAAGAAGAGAAAGAAAGTGGTCCAAAACAGATTGCAATCGAATGTTCATGTGAATAGAAAAGGCAGGAGAGTGGTCAGGTACTGTTTTCTCTCAGTTGGCAAGCTGCGCACACAATCGCAGTGTTGTACAGCTTGTTTCATCGCCTTTGCGAAGTTGCCGCTCTCTCCGGCTCCCGGAGACGAAGAAGCTGCTTCTTCGCGCAAAGACGATTCTGCCGCTCACAGTGCTCTGCGGTGTGCGCCTTCTGCCGAAAGACGCCCGGGAGCGGTGCTTAGCTCTGCAGAGCACAGTACCTTCGTCTTTAGCCTCTCTTCTCGTCTACATCTTAGCAAAAAGCTTTTCCACTCTGTCTGGTAAAGAGAAACTGTGCCAGCACAAAAAACATCTCCCATCGTGTTCTAGAGGCTGCACGGAGGACTGCCGAGTGTTTTGCAAGAAGAGAAAGAAAGTTGTCCAAAACAGCTTGCAATCGAATGTTCATGTGAATAGAAAAGGCAGGAGAGTGGTCAGGTACTGTTTTCTCTCAGTTGGCAAGCTGCGCACACAATCGCAGTGTTGTACAGCTTGTTTCATCACCTTTGCGAAGTTGCCGCTCTCTGCGGCTCCGGGAGACGAAGAAGCTGCTTCTTCGCGCAAAGACGATTCTGCCGCTCACAGTGCTCTGCGGTGTGCGCCTTCTGCCGAAAGAAATCCGGGAGCGGTGCTTAGCTCTGCAGAGCACCGTACCTTCGTCTTTAGCCTCTCTTCTTGTCTACATCTTAGCAAAAAGCTTTTCCACTCTGTCTGGCAAGGAGAAACTTTGCCAGCACAAAAAACATCTCCCATCGTGTTCTAGAGGCTGCACGGAGGTCTGCCGAGTGTTTTGCAAGAAGAGAAAGAAAGTTGTCCAAAACAGCTTCCAATCCAATGTTCATGTGAATAGAAAAGGCAGGAGAGTGGTCAGGTACTGTTTTTTCTCAGTTGGCAAGCTGCGCACACAATCGCAGTGTTGTACAGCTTGTTTCATCACCTTTGCGAAGTTGCCGCTCTCTCCGGCTCCCGGAGACGAAGAAGCTGCTTCTTCGCGCAAAGACGATTCTGCCGCTCACAGTGCTCTGCGGTGTGCGCCTTCTGCCGAAAGAAATCCGGGAGCGGTGCTTGGCTCTGCAGAGCACCGTACCTTCGTCTTTAGCCTCTCTTCTCGTCTACATCTTAGCAAAAAGCTTTTCCACTCTGTCTGGCAAGGAGAAACTTTGCCAGCACAAAAAACATCTCCCATCGTGTTCTAGAGGCTGCACGGAGGTCTGCCGAGTGTTTTGCAAGAAGAGAAAGAAAGTTGTCCAAAACAGCTTGCAATCGAATGTTCATGTGAATAGAAAAGGCAGGAGAGTGGTCAGGTACTGTTTTTTCTCAGTTGGCAAGCTGCGCACACAATCGCAGTGTTGTACAGCTTGTTTCATCACCTTTGCAAAGTTGCCGCTCTCTCCGGCTCCCGGAGACGAAGAAGCTGCTTCTTCGCGCAAAGACGATTCTGCCGCTCACAGTGCTCTGCGGTGTGTGTCTTCTGCCGAAAGAGATCCGGGAGCGGTGCTTAGCTCTGCAGAGCACCGTACCTTCGTCTTTAGCCTCTCTTCTCGTCTACATCTTAGCAAAAAGCTTTTCCACTCTGTCTGGCAAGGAGAAACTGTGCCAGCACAAAAAACATCTCCCATCGTCTTCTAGAGGCTGCACGGAGGTCTGCCGAGTGTTTTGCAAGAAGAGAAGGAAAGTTGTCCAAAACAGCTTGCAATCGAATGTTCATGTGAATAGAAAAGGCAGGAGAGTGGTCAGGTACTGTTTTCTCTCAGTTGCCAAGCTGCGCACACAATCGCAGTGTTGTACAGCTTGTTTCATCGCCTTTGCGAAGCTGCCGCTCTCTCCGGCTCCCGGAGACGAAGAAGCTGCTTCTTCGCGCAAAGACGATTCTGCCGCTCACAGTGCTCTGCGGTGTGCGCCTTCTGCCGAAAGACGCCCGGGAGCGGTGCTTAGCTCTGCAGAGCACCGTACCTTCGTCTTTAGCCTCTCTTCTCGTCTACATCTTAGCAAAAAGATTTTCCACTCTGTCTGGCAATGAGAAATTGTGCAAGCACAAAAAACATCTCCCATCGTGTTCTAGAGGCTGCACGGAGGTCTGCCGAGTGTTTTGCAAGAAGAGAATGAAAGTGTTCCAAAACAGCTTGCAATCGAATGTTCATGTGAATAGAAAAGGCAGGAGAGTGGTCAGGTACTGTTTTCTCTCAGTTGGCAAGCTGCGCACACAATCGCAGTGTTGTACAGCTTGTTTCATCGCCTTTGCGAAGCTGCCGCTCTCTCCGCCTCCCGGAGACGAAGAAGCTGCTTCTTCGCGCAAAGACGATTCTGCCGCTCACAGTGCTCTGCGGTGTGCGCCTTCTGCCGAAAGAAATCCGGGAGCGGTGCTTAGCTCTGCAGAGCACCGTACCTTCGTCTTTAGCCTCTCTTCTCGTCTACATCTTAGCAAAAAGCTTTTCCACTCTGTCTGGCAAGGAGAAACTGTGCCAGCACAAAAAACATCTCCCATCGTGTTCTAGAGGCTGCACGGAGGTCTGCCGAGTGTTTTGCAAGAAGAGAAGGAAAGTTGTCCAAAACAGCTTGCAATCGAATGTTCATGTGAATAGAAAAGGCAGGAGAGTGGTCAGGTACTGTTTTCTCTCAGTTGCCAAGCTGCGCACACAATCGCAGTGTTGTACAGCTTGTTTCATCACCTTTGCGAAGTTGCCGCTCTCTCCGGCTCCCGGAGACGAAGAAGCTGCTTCTTCGCGCAAAGACGATTCTGCCGCTCACAGTGCTCTGCGGTGTGCGCCTTCTGCCGAAAGAGATCCGGGAGCGGTGCTTAGCTCTGCAGAGCACCGTACCTTCGTCTTTAGCCTCTCTTCTTGTCTACATCTTAGCAAAAAGCTTTTCCACTCTGTCTGGCAAGGAGAAACTTTGCCAGCACAAAAAACATCTCCCATCGTGTTCTAGAGGCTGCACGGAGGTCTGCCGAGTGTTTTGCAAGAAGAGAAAGAAAGTTGTCCAAAACAGCTTCCAATCGAATATTCATGTGAATAGAAAAGGCAGGAGAGTGGTCAGGTACTGTTTTCTCTCAGTTGGCAAGCTGCGCACACAATCGCAGTGTTGTACAGCTTGTTTCATCACCTTTGCCAAGTTGCCGCTCTCTCTGGCTCCCGGAGACGAAGAAGCTGCTTCTTCGCGCAAAGACGATTCTGCCGCTCACAGTGCTCTGCGGTGTGTGTCTTCTGCCGAAAAAGATCCGGGAGCGGTGCTTAGCTCTGCAGAGCACCGTACCTTCGTCTTTAGCCTCTCTTCTCGTCTACATCTTAGCAAAAAGCTTTTCCACTCTGTCTGGCAAGGAGAAACTGTGCCAGCACAAAAAACATCTCCCATCGTGTTCTAGAGGCTGCACGGAGGTCTGCCGAGTGTTTTGCAAGAAGAGAAAGAAAGTGGTACAAAACAGCTTGCAATCGAATGTTCATGTGAATAGAAAAGGCAGGAGAGTGGTCAGGTACTGTTTTCTCTCAGTTGGCAAGCTGCGCACACAATCGCAGTGTTGTACAGCTTGTTTCATCGCCTTTGCGAAGTTGCCGCTCTCTCCGGCTCCCGGAGACGAAGAAGCTGCTTCTTCGCGCAAAGACGATTCTGCCGCTCACAGTGCTCTGCGGTGTGCGCCTTCTGCCGAAAGACGCCCGGGAGCGGTGCTTAGCTCTGCAGAGCACAGTACCTTCGTCTTTAGCCTCTCTTCTCGTCTACATCTTAGCAAAAAGCTTTTCCACTCTGTCTGGTAAAGAGAAACTGTGCCAGCACAAAAAACATCTCCCATCGTGTTCTAGAGGCTGCACGGAGGACAGCCGAGTGTTTTGCAAGAAGAGAAAGAAAGTTGTCCAAAACAGCTTGCAATCGAATGTTCATGTGAATAGAAAAGGAGGAGAGTGGTCAGGTACTGTTTTCTCTCAGTTGGCAAGCTGCGCACACAATCGCAGTGTTGTACAGCTTGTTTCATCACCTTTGCGAAGTTGCCGCTCTCTGCGGCTCCGGGAGACGAAGAAGCTGCTTCTTCGCGCAAAGACGATTCTGCCGCTCACAGTGCTCTGCGGTGTGCGCCTTCTGCCGAAAGAAATCCGGGAGCGGTGCTTAGCTCTGCAGAGCACCGTACCTTCGTCTTTAGCCTCTCTTCTTGTCTACATCTTAGCAAAAAGCTTTTCCACTCTGTCTGGCAAGGAGAAACTTTGCCAGCACAAAAAACATCTCCCATCGTGTTCTAGAGGCTGCACGGAGGTCTGCCGAGTGTTTTGCAAGAAGAGAAAGAAAGTTGTCCAAAACAGCTTGCAATCGAATGTTCATGTGAATAGAAAAGGCAGGAGAGTGGTCAGGTACTGTTTTTTCTCAGTTGGCAAGCTGCGCACACAATCGCAGTGTTGTACAGCTTGTTTCATCACCTTTGCAAAGTTGCCGCTCTCTCCGGCTCCCGGAGACGAAGAAGCTGCTTCTTCGCGCAAAGACGATTCTGCCGCTCACAGTGCTCTGCGGTGTGTGTCTTCTGCCGAAAGAGATCCGGGAGCGGTGCTTAGCTCTGCAGAGCACCGTACCTTCGTCTTTAGCCTCTCTTCTCGTCTACATCTTAGCAAAAAGCTTTTCCACTCTGTCTGGCAAGGAGAAACTGTGCCAGCACAAAAAACATCTCCCATCGTCTTCTAGAGGCTGCACGGAGGTCTGCCGAGTGTTTTGCAAGAAGAGAAGGAAAGTTGTCCAAAACAGCTTGCAATCGAATGTTCATGTGAATAGAAAAGGCAGGAGAGTGGTCAGGTACTGTTTTCTCTCAGTTGCCAAGCTGCGCACACAATCGCAGTGTTGTACAGCTTGTTTCATCGCCTTTGCGAAGCTGCCGCTCTCTCCGGCTCCCGGAGACGAAGAAGCTGCTTCTTCGCGCAAAGACGATTCTGCCGCTCACAGTGCTCTGCGGTGTGCGCCTTCTGCCGAAAGACGCCCGGGAGCGGTGCTTAGCTCTGCAGAGCACCGTACCTTCGTCTTTAGCCTCTCTTCTCGTCTACATCTTAGCAAAAAGATTTTCCACTCTGTCTGGCAAGGAGAAATTGTGCAAGCACAAAAAACATCTCCCATCGTGTTCTAGAGGCTTCACGGAGGTCTGCCGAGTGTTTTGCAAGAAGAGAAAGAAAGTGTTCCAAAACAGCTTGCAATCGAATGTTCATGTGAATAGAAAAGGCAGGAGAGTGGTCAGGTACTGTTTTCTCTCAGTTGGCAAGCTGCGCACACAATCGCAGTGTTGTACAGCTTGTTTCATCGCCTTTGCGAAGCTGCCGCTCTCTCCGGCTCCCGGAGACGAAGAAGCTGCTTCTTCGCGCAAAGACGATTCTGCCGCTCACAGTGCTCTGCGGTGTGCGCCTTCTGCCGAAAGAAATCCGGGAGCGGTGCTTAGCTCTGCAGAGCACCGTACCTTCGTCTTTAGCCTCTCTTCTCGTCTACATCTTAGCAAAAAGCTTTTCCACTCTGTCTGGCAAGGAGAAACTGTGCCAGCACAAAAAACATCTCCCATCGTGTTCTAGAGGCTGCACGGAGGTCTGCCGAGTGTTTTGCAAGAAGAGAAGGAAAGTTGTCCAAAACAGCTTGCAATCGAATGTTCATGTGAATAGAAAAGGCAGGAGAGTGGTCAGGTACTGTTTTCTCTCAGTTGGCAAGCTGCGCACACAATCGCAGTGTTGTACAGCTTGTTTCATCACCTTTGCCAAGTTGCCGCTCTCTCCGGCTCCCGGAGACGAAGAAGCTGCTTCTTCGCGCAAAGACGATTCTGCCGCTCACAGTGCTCTGCGGTGTGCGCCTTCTGCCGAAAGACGCCCAGGAGCGGTGCTTAGCTCTGCAGAGCACCGTACCTTCATCTTTAGCCTCTCTTCTCCTCTACATCTTAGCAAAAAGCTTTTCCACTCTGTCTGGCAAGGAGAAACTGTGCCAGCACAAAAAACATCTCCCATCGTGTTCTAGAGGCTGCACGGAGGTCTGCAGAGTGTTTTGCAAGAAGAGAAAGAAAGTTGTCCAAAACAGCTTGCAATCGAATGTTCATGAGAATAGAAAAGGCAGGAGAGTGGTCAGGTACTGTTTTCTCTCAGTTGCCAAGCTGCGCACACAATCGCAGTGTTGTACAGCTTGTTTCATCGCCTTTGCGAAGTTGCCGCTCTCTCCGGCTCCCGGAGACGAAGAAGCTGCTTCTTCGCGCAAAGACGATTCTGCCGCTCACAGTGCTCTGCGGTGTGCGCCTTCTGCCGGAAGACGCCCGGGAGCGGTGCTTAGCTCTGCAGAGCACCGTACCTTCGTCTTTAGCCTCTCTTCTCGTCTACATCTTAGCAAAAAGCTTTTCCACTCTGTCTGGCAAGGAGAAACTGTGCCAGCACAAAAAACATCTCCCATCGTGTTCTAGAGGCTGCACGGAGCTCTGCCGAGTGTTTTGCAAGAAGAGAAAGAAAGTTGTCCAAAACAGCTTGCAATCGAATGTTCATGTGAATAGAAAAGGCAGGAGAGTGGTCAGGTACTGTTTTTTCTCAGTTGGCAAGCTGCGCACACAATCGCAGTGTTGTACAGCTTGTTTCATCACCTTTGCGAAGTTGCCGCTCTCTCCGGCTCCCGGAGACGAAGAAGCTGCTTCTTCGCGCAAAGACGATTCTGCCGCTCACAGTGCTCTGCGGTGTGCGCCTTCTGCCGAAAGAGATCCGGGAGCGGTGCTTAGCTCTGCAGAGCACCGTACCTTCGTCTTTAGCCTCTCTTCTCGTCTACATCTTAGGAAAAAGCTTTTCCACTCTGTCTGGTAAGGAGAAAATGTGCCAGCACAATAAACATCTCCCATCGTGTTCTAGAGGCTGCACGGAGGTCTGCCGAGTGTTTTGCAAGAAGAGAAAGAAAGTTGTCCAAAACAGCTTGCAATCGAATGTTCATGTGAATAGAAAAGGCAGGAGAGTGGTCAGGTACTGTTTTCTCTCAGTTGGCAAGCTGCGCACACAATCGCAGTGTTGTACAGCTTGTTTCATCACCTTTGCGAAGTTGCCGCTGTCTCCGGCTCCCGGAGACGAAGAAGCTGCTTCTTCGCGCAAAGACGATTCTGCCGCTCACAGTGCTCTGCAGTGTGTGTCTTCTGCCGAAAGAGGTCCGGGAGCTGTGCTTAGCTCTGCAGAGCACCGTACCTTCGTCTTTAGCCTCTCTTCTCGTCTACATCTTAGCAAAAAGCTTTTCCACTCTGTTTGGCAAGGAGAAACTGTGCCAGCACAGAAAACATCTCCCATCGTGTTCTAGAGGCTGCACGGAGGTCTGCCGAGTGTTTTGCAAGAAGAGAAAGAAAGTTGTCCAAAACAGCTTGCAATCGAATGTTCATGTGAATAGAAAAGGCAGGTGAGTGGTCAGGTACTGTTTTCTCTCAATTGGCAAGCTGCGCACACAATCGCAGTGTTGTACAGCTTGTTTCATCACCTTTGCCAAGTTGCCGCTCTCTGCGGCTCCGGGAGACGAAGAAGCTGCTTCTTCGCGCAAAGACGATTCTGCCGCTCACAGTGCTCTGCAGTGTGTGTCTTCTGCCGAAAGAGGTCCGGGAGCGGTGCTTAGCTCTGCAGAGCACCGTACCCTCGTCTTTAGCCTCTCTTCTCGTCTACATCTTAGCAAAAAGCTTTTCCACTCTGTCTGGCAAGGAGAAACTTTGCCAGCACAAAAAACATCTCCCATCGTGTTCTAGAGGCTGCACGGAGGTCTGCCGAGTGTTTTGCAAGAAGAGAAAGAAAGTTGTCCAAAATAGCTTGCAATCGAATGTTCATGTGAATAGAAAAGGCAGGAGAGTGGTCAGGTACTGTTTTTTCTCAGTTGGCAAGCTGCGCACACAATCGCAGTGTTGTACAGCTTGTTTCATCACCTTTGCGAAGTTGCCACTCTCCGGCTCCCGGAGACGAAGAAGCTGCTTCTTCGCGCAAAGACGATTCTGCCGCTCACAGTGCTCTGCGGTGTGCGCCTTCTGCCGAAAGAGGCCCGAGAGCGGTGCTTAGCTCTGCAGAGCACCGTACCTTCGTCTTTAGCCTCTCTTCTCGTCTACATCTTAGCAAAAAGCTTTTCCACTCTGTCTGGCAAGGAGAAACTGTGCCAGCACAAAAAACATCTCCCATCGTGTTCTAGAGGCTGCACGGAGCTCTGCCGAGTGTTTTGCAAGAAGAGAAAGAAAGTTGTCCAAAACAGCTTTCAATCGAATGTTCATGTGAATAGAAAAGGCAGGAGAGTGGTCAGGTACTGTTTTCTCTCAGTTGGCAAGCTGCGCACACAATCGCAGTGTTGTACAGCTTGTTTCATCACCTTTGCCAAGTTGCCGCTCTCTCCGGCTCCCGGAGACGAAGAAGCTGCTTCTTCGCGCAAAGACGATTCTGCCGCTCACAGTGCTCTGCGGTGTGCGCCTTCTGCCGAAAGACGCCCGGGAGCGGTGCTTAGCTCTGCAGAGCACAGTACCTTCGTCTTTAGCCTCTCTTCTCGTCTACATCTTAGCAAAAAGCTTTTCCACTCTGTCTGGCAAGGAGAAACTGTGCCAGCACAAAAAACATCTCCCATCGTCTTCTAGAGGCTGCACGGAGGTCTGCCGAGTGTTTTGCAAGAAGAGAAAGAAAGTTGTCCAAAACAGCTTGCAATCGAATGTTCATGTGAATAGAAAAGGCAGGAGAGTGGTCAGGTACTGTTTTCTCTCAGTTGGCAAGCTGCGCACACAATCGCAGTGTTGTACAGCTTGTTTCATCACCTTTGCCAAGTTGCCGCTCTCTCCGGCTCCCGGAGACGAAAAAGCTGCTTCTTCGCGCAAGGACGATTCTGCCGCTCACAGTGCTCTGCGGTGTGCGCCTTCTGCCGAAAGAGATCCGGGAGCGGTGCTTAGCTCTGCAGAGCACCGTACCTTCGTCTTTAGCCTCTCTTCTCGTCTACATCTTAGCAAAAAGCTTTTCCACTCTGTCTGGCAAGGAGAAACTGTGCCAGCACAAAAAACATCTCCCATCGTGTTCTAGAGGCTGCACGGAGGTCTGCCGAGTGTTTTGCAAGAAGAGAAAGAAAGTTGTCCAAAACAGCTTGCAATCGAATGTTCATGTGAATAGAAAAGGCAGGAGAGTGGTCAGGTACTGTTTTCTCTCAGTTGCCAAGCTGCGCACACAATCGCAGTGTTGTACAGCTTGTTTCATCACCTTTGCGAAGTTGCCGCTCTCTCCGGCTCCCGGAGACGAAGAAGCTGCTTCTTCGCGCAAAGACGATTCTGCCGCTCACAGTGCTCTGCAGTGTGTGTCTTCTGCCGAAAGAGGTCCGGGAGCTGTGCTTAGCTGTGCAGAGCACCGTACCTTCGTCTTTAGCCTCTCTTCTCGTCTACATCTTAGCAAAAAGCTTTTCCACTCTGTTTGGCAAGGACAAACTGTGCCAGCACAGAAAACATCTCCCATCGTGTTCTAGAGGCTGCACGGAGGTCTGCCGAGTGTTTTGCAAGAAGAGAAAGAAAGTTGTCCAAAACAGCTTGCAATCGAATGTTCATGAGAATAGAAAAGGCAGGAGAGTGGTCAGGTACTGTTTTCTCTCAGTTTCCAAGCTGCGCACAAAATCGCAGTGTTGTACAGCTTGTTTCATCGCCTTTGCGAAGCTGCCGCTCTCTCCGGCTCCCGGAGACGAAGAAGCTGCTTCTTCGCGCAAAGACGATTCTGCCGCTCACAGTGCTCTGTGGTGTGCGCCTTCTGCCGAAAGACGCCCGGGAGCGGTGCTTAGCTCTGCAGAGCACCGTACCTTCGTCTTTAGCCTCTCTTCTCGTCTACATCTTAACAAAAAGCTTTTCCACTCTGTCTGGCAAGGAGAAACTGTGCCAGCACAAAAAACATCTCCCATCGTGTTCTAGAGGCTGCACGGAGGTCTCTCGAGTGTTTTGCAAGAAGAGAAGGAAAGTTGTCCAAAACAGCTTGCAATCGAATGTTCATGTGAATAGAAAAGGCAGGAGAGTGGTCAGGTACTGTTTTCTCTCAGTTGGCAAGCTGCGCACACAATCGCAGTGTTGTACAGCTTGTTTCATCACCTTTGCGAAGTTGCCGCTCTCTCCGGCTCCCGGAGACGAAGAAGCTGCTTCTTCGCGCAAAGACGATTCTGCCGCTCACAGTGCTCTGCGGTGTGCGCCTTCTGCCGAAAGAGATCCGGGAGCGGTGCTTAGCTCTGCAGAGCACCGTACCTTCGTCTTTAGCCTCTCTTCTCGTCTACATCTTAGCAAAAAGCTTTTCCACTCTGTCTGGCAAGGAGAAACTGTGCCAGCACAAAAAACATCTCCCATCGTGTTCTAGAGGCTGCACGGAGGTCTGCCGAGTGTTTTGCAAGAAGAGAAAGAAAGTTGTCCAAAACAGCTTGCAATCGAATGTTCATGTGAATAGAGAAGGCAGGAGAGTGGTCAGGTACTGTTTTCTCTCAGTTGCCAAGCTGCGCACACAATCGCAGTGTTGTACAGCTTGTTTCATCGCCTTTGCGAAGCTGCCGCTCTCTCCGGCTCCCGGAGACGAAGAAGCTGCTTCTTCGCGAAAAGACGATTCTGCCGCTCACAGTGCTCTGCGGTGTGCGCCTTCTGCCGAAAGACGCCCGGGAGCGGTGCTTAGCTCTGCAGAGCACCGTACCTTCGTCTTTAGCCTCTCTTCTCGTCTACATCTTAGCAAAAAGCTTTTCCACTCTGTCTGGCAAGGAGAAACTGTGCCAGCACAAAAAACATCTCCCATCGTGTTCTAGAGGCTGCACGGAGGTCTGCCGAGTGTTTTGCAAGAAGAGAAGGAAAGTTGTCCAAAACAGCTTGCAATCGAATGTTCATGTGAATAGAAAAGGCAGGAGAGTGGTCAGGTACTGTTTTCTCTCAGTTGGCAAGCTGCGCACACAATCGCAGTGTTGTACAGCTTGTTTCATCGCCTTTGCGAAGCTGCCGCTCTCTCCGGCTCCCGGAGACGAAGAAGCTGCTTCTTCGCGCAAAGACGATTCTGCCGCTCACAGTGCTCTGCGGTGTGCGCCTTCTGCCGAAAGACGCCCGGGAGCGGTGCTTAGCTCTTCAGAGCACCGTACCTTCGTCTTTAGCCTCTCTTCTCGTCTACATCTTAGCAAAAAGCTTTTCCACTCTGTCTGGCAAGGAGAAACTTTGCCAGCACAAAAAACATCTCCCATCGTGTTCTAGAGGCTGCACGGAGGTCTGCCGAGTGTTTTGCAAGAAGAGAAAGAAAGTTGTCCAAAACAGCTTCCAATCCAATGTTCATGAGAATAGAAAAGGCAGGAGAGTGGTCAGGTACTGTTTTTTCTCAGTTGGCAAGCTGCGCACACAATCGCAGTGTTGTACAGCTTGTTTCATCACCTTTGCAAAGTTGCCGCTCTCTCCGGCTCCTGGAGACGAAGAAGCTGCTTCTTCGCGCAAAGACGATTCTGCCGCTCACAGTGCTCTGCGGTGTGTGTCTTCTGCCGAAAGAGATCCGGGAGCGGTGCTTAGCTCTGCAGAGCACCGTACCTTCGTCTTTAGCCTCTCTTCTCCTCTACATCTTAGCAAAAAGCTTTTCCACTCTGTCTGGCAAGGAGAAACTGTGCCAGCACAAAAAACATCTCCCATCGTGTTCTAGAGGCTGCACGGAGGTCTGCCGAGTGTTTTGCAAGAAGAGAAGGAAAGTTGTCCAAAACAGCTTGCAATCGAATGTTCATGTGAATAGAAAAGGCAGGAGAGTGGTCAGGTACTGTTTTCTCTCAGTTGCCAAGCTGCGCACACAATCGCAGTGTTGTACAGCTTGTTTCATCGCCTTTGCGAAGCTGCCGCTCTCTCCGGCTCCCGGAGACGAAGAAGCTGCTTCTTCGCGCAAAGACGATTCTGCCGCTCACAGTGCTCTGCGGTGTGCGCCTTCTGCCGAAAGAAATCCGGGAGCGGTGCTTAGCTCTGCAGAGCACCGTACCTTCGTCTTTAGCCTCTCTTCTCGTCTACATCTTAGCAAAAAGCTTTTCCACTCTGTCTGGCAAGGAGAAACTGTGCCAGCACAAAAAACATCTCCCATCGTGTTCTAGAGGCTGCACGGAGGTCTGCCGAGTGTTTTGCAAGAAGAGAAAGAAAGTGTTCCAAAACAGCTTGCAATCGAATGTTCATGTGAATAGAAAAGGCAGGAGAGTGGTCAGGTACTGTTTTCTCTCAGTTGGCAAGCTGCGCACACAATCGCAGTGTTGTACAACTTGTTTCATCGCCTTTGCGAAGCTGCCGCTCTCTCCGGCTCCCGGAGACGAAGAAGCTGCTTCTTCGCGCAAAGACGATTCTGCCGCTCACAGTGCTCTGCGGTGTGCGCCTTCTGCCGAAAGACGCCCGGGAGCGGTGCTTAGCTCTGCAGAGCACCGTACCTTCGTCTTTAGCCTCTCTTCTCGTCTACATCTTAGCAAAAAGCTTTTCCACTCTGTCTGGCAAGGAGAAACTTTGCCAGCACAAAAAACATCTCCCATCGTGTTCTAGAGGCTGCACGGAGGTCTGCCGAGTGTTTTGCAAGAAGAGAAAGAAAGTTGTCCAAAACAGCTTCCAATCCAATGTTCATGAGAATAGAAAAGGCAGGAGAGTGGTCAGGTACTGTTTTTTCTCAGTTGGCAAGCTGCGCACACAATCGCAGTGTTGTACAGCTTGTTTCATCACCTTTGCAAAGTTGCCGCTCTCTCCGGCTCCTGGAGACGAAGAAGCTGCTTCTTCGCGCAAAGACGATTCTGCCGCTCACAGTGCTCTGCGGTGTGTGTCTTCTGCCGAAAGAGATCCGGGAGCGGTGCTTAGCTCTGCAGAGCACCGTACCTTCGTCTTTAGCCTCTCTTCTCCTCTACATCTTAGCAAAAAGCTTTTCCACTCTGTCTGGCAAGGAGAAACTGTGCCAGCACAAAAAACATCTCCCATCGTGTTCTAGAGGCTGCACGGAGGTCTGCCGAGTGTTTTGCAAGAAGAGAAGGAAAGTTGTCCAAAACAGCTTGCAATCGAATGTTCATGTGAATAGAAAAGGCAGGAGAGTGGTCAGGTACTGTTTTCTCTCAGTTGCCAAGCTGCGCACACAATCGCAGTGTTGTACAGCTTGTTTCATCGCCTTTGCGAAGCTGCCGCTCTCTCCGGCTCCCGGAGACGAAGAAGCTGCTTCTTCGCGCAAAGACGATTCTGCCGCTCACAGTGCTCTGCGGTGTGCGCCTTCTGCCGAAAGAAATCCGGGAGCGGTGCTTAGCTCTGCAGAGCACCGTACCTTCGTCTTTAGCCTCTCTTCTCGTCTACATCTTAGCAAAAAGCTTTTCCACTCTGTCTGGCAAGGAGAAACTGTGCCAGCACAAAAAACATCTCCCATCGTGTTCTAGAGGCTGCACGGAGGTCTGCCGAGTGTTTTGCAAGAAGAGAAAGAAAGTGTTCCAAAACAGCTTGCAATCGAATGTTCATGTGAATAGAAAAGGCAGGAGAGTGGTCAGGTACTGTTTTCTCTCAGTTGGCAAGCTGCGCACACAATCGCAGTGTTGTACAGCTTGTTTCATCGCCTTTGCGAAGCTGCCGCTCTCTCCGGCTCCCGGAGACGAAGAAGCTGCTTCTTCGCGCAAAGACGATTCTGCCGCTCACAGTGCTCTGCGGTGTGCGCCTTCTGCCGAAAGACGCCCGGGAGCGGTGCTTAGCTCTGCAGAGCACCGTACCTTCGTCTTTAGCCTCTCTTCTCGTCTACATCTTAGCAAAAAGCTTTTCCACTCTGTCTGGCAAGGAGAAACTGTGCCAGCACAAAAAACATCTCCCATCGTGTTCTAGAGGCTGCACGGAGGTCTGCCGAGTGTTTTGCAAGAAGAGAAAGAAAGTGGTCCAAAACAGATTGCAATCGAATGTTCATGTGAATAGAAAAGGCAGGAGAGTGGTCAGGTACTGTTTTCTCTCAGTTGGCAAGCTGCGCACACAATCGCAGTGTTGTACAGCTTGTTTCATCGCCTTTGCGAAGTTGCCGCTCTCTCCGGCTCCCGGAGACGAAGAAGCTGCTTCTTCGCGCAAAGACGATTCTGCCGCTCACAGTGCTCTGCGGTGTGCGCCTTCTGCCGAAAGACGCCCGGGAGCGGTGCTTAGCTCTGCAGAGCACAGTACCTTCGTCTTTAGCCTCTCTTCTCGTCTACATCTTAGCAAAAAGCTTTTCCACTCTGTCTGGTAAAGAGAAACTGTGCCAGCACAAAAAACATCTCCCATCGTGTTCTAGAGGCTGCACGGAGGACTGCCGAGTGTTTTGCAAGAAGAGAAAGAAAGTTGTCCAAAACAGCTTGCAATCGAATGTTCATGTGAATAGAAAAGGCAGGAGAGTGGTCAGGTACTGTTTTCTCTCAGTTGGCAAGCTGCGCACACAATCGCAGTGTTGTACAGCTTGTTTCATCACCTTTGCGAAGTTGCCGCTCTCTGCGGCTCCGGGAGACGAAGAAGCTGCTTCTTCGCGCAAAGACGATTCTGCCGCTCACAGTGCTCTGCGGTGTGCGCCTTCTGCCGAAAGAAATCCGGGAGCGGTGCTTAGCTCTGCAGAGCACCGTACCTTCGTCTTTAGCCTCTCTTCTTGTCTACATCTTAGCAAAAAGCTTTTCCACTCTGTCTGGCAAGGAGAAACTTTGCCAGCACAAAAAACATCTCCCATCGTGTTCTAGAGGCTGCACGGAGGTCTGCCGAGTGTTTTGCAAGAAGAGAAAGAAAGTTGTCCAAAACAGCTTCCAATCCAATGTTCATGTGAATAGAAAAGGCAGGAGAGTGGTCAGGTACTGTTTTTTCTCAGTTGGCAAGCTGCGCACACAATCGCAGTGTTGTACAGCTTGTTTCATCACCTTTGCGAAGTTGCCGCTCTCTCCGGCTCCCGGAGACGAAGAAGCTGCTTCTTCGCGCAAAGACGATTCTGCCGCTCACAGTGCTCTGCGGTGTGCGCCTTCTGCCGAAAGAAATCCGGGAGCGGTGCTTAGCTCTGCAGAGCACCGTACCTTCGTCTTTAGCCTCTCTTCTCGTCTACATCTTAGCAAAAAGCTTTTCCACTCTGTCTGGCAAGGAGAAACTTTGCCAGCACAAAAAACATCTCCCATCGTGTTCTAGAGGCTGCACGGAGGTCTGCCGAGTGTTTTGCAAGAAGAGAAAGAAAGTTGTCCAAAACAGCTTGCAATCGAATGTTCATGTGAATAGAAAAGGCAGGAGAGTGGTCAGGTACTGTTTTTTCTCAGTTGGCAAGCTGCGCACACAATCGCAGTGTTGTACAGCTTGTTTCATCACCTTTGCAAAGTTGCCGCTCTCTCCGGCTCCCGGAGACGAAGAAGCTGCTTCTTCGCGCAAAGACGATTCTGCCGCTCACAGTGCTCTGCGGTGTGTGTCTTCTGCCGAAAGAGATCCGGGAGCGGTGCTTAGCTCTGCAGAGCACCGTACCTTCGTCTTTAGCCTCTCTTCTCGTCTACATCTTAGCAAAAAGCTTTTCCACTCTGTCTGGCAAGGAGAAACTGTGCCAGCACAAAAAACATCTCCCATCGTCTTCTAGAGGCTGCACGGAGGTCTGCCGAGTGTTTTGCAAGAAGAGAAGGAAAGTTGTCCAAAACAGCTTGCAATCGAATGTTCATGTGAATAGAAAAGGCAGGAGAGTGGTCAGGTACTGTTTTCTCTCAGTTGCCAAGCTGCGCACACAATCGCAGTGTTGTACAGCTTGTTTCATCGCCTTTGCGAAGCTGCCGCTCTCTCCGGCTCCCGGAGACGAAGAAGCTGCTTCTTCGCGCAAAGACGATTCTGCCGCTCACAGTGCTCTGCGGTGTGCGCCTTCTGCCGAAAGACGCCCGGGAGCGGTGCTTAGCTCTGCAGAGCACCGTACCTTCGTCTTTAGCCTCTCTTCTCGTCTACATCTTAGCAAAAAGATTTTCCACTCTGTCTGGCAAGGAGAAATTGTGCAAGCACAAAAAACATCTCCCATCGTGTTCTAGAGGCTTCACGGAGGTCTGCCGAGTGTTTTGCAAGAAGAGAATGAAAGTGTTCCAAAACAGCTTGCAATCGAATGTTCATGTGAATAGAAAAGGCAGGAGAGTGGTCAGGTACTGTTTTCTCTCAGTTGGCAAGCTGCGCACACAATCGCAGTGTTGTACAGCTTGTTTCATCGCCTTTGCGAAGCTGCCGCTCTCTCCGCCTCCCGGAGACGAAGAAGCTGCTTCTTCGCGCAAAGACGATTCTGCCGCTCACAGTGCTCTGCGGTGTGCGCCTTCTGCCGAAAGAAATCCGGGAGCGGTGCTTAGCTCTGCAGAGCACCGTACCTTCGTCTTTAGCCTCTCTTCTCGTCTACATCTTAGCAAAAAGCTTTTCCACTCTGTCTGGCAAGGAGAAACTGTGCCAGCACAAAAAACATCTCCCATCGTGTTCTAGAGGCTGCACGGAGGTCTGCCGAGTGTTTTGCAAGAAGAGAAGGAAAGTTGTCCAAAACAGCTTGCAATCGAATGTTCATGTGAATAGAAAAGGCAGGAGAGTGGTCAGGTACTGTTTTCTCTCAGTTGCCAAGCTGCGCACACAATCGCAGTGTTGTACAGCTTGTTTCATCACCTTTGCGAAGTTGCCGCTCTCTCCGGCTCCCGGAGACGAAGAAGCTGCTTCTTCGCGCAAAGACGATTCTGCCGCTCACAGTGCTCTGCGGTGTGCGCCTTCTGCCGAAAGAGATCCGGGAGCGGTGCTTAGCTCTGCAGAGCACCGTACCTTCGTCTTTAGCCTCTCTTCTTGTCTACATCTTAGCAAAAAGCTTTTCCACTCTGTCTGGCAAGGAGAAACTTTGCCAGCACAAAAAACATCTCCCATCGTGTTCTAGAGGCTGCACGGAGGTCTGCCGAGTGTTTTGCAAGAAGAGAAAGAAAGTTGTCCAAAACAGCTTCCAATCGAATATTCATGTGAATAGAAAAGGCAGGAGAGTGGTCAGGTACTGTTTTCTCTCAGTTGGCAAGCTGCGCACACAATCGCAGTGTTGTACAGCTTGTTTCATCACCTTTGCCAAGTTGCCGCTCTCTCTGGCTCCCGGAGACGAAGAAGCTGCTTCTTCGCGCAAAGACGATTCTGCCGCTCACAGTGCTCTGCGGTGTGTGTCTTCTGCCGAAAAAGATCCGGGAGCGGTGCTTAGCTCTGCAGAGCACCGTACCTTCGTCTTTAGCCTCTCTTCTCGTCTACATCTTAGCAAAAAGCTTTTCCACTGTGTCTGGCAAGGAGAAACTGTGCCAGCACAAAAAACATCTCCCATCGTGTTCTAGAGGCTGCACGGAGGTCTGCCGAGTGTTTTGCAAGAAGAGAAAGAAAGTTGTCCAAAACAGCTTGCAATCGAATGTTCATGTGAATAGAAAAGGCAGGAGAGTGGTCAGGTACTGTTTTCTCTCAGTTGGCAAGCTGCGCACACAATCGCAGAGTTGTACAGCTTGTTTCATCGCCTTTGCGAAGCTGCCGCTCTCTCCGGCTCCCGGAGACGAAGAAGCTGCTTCTTAGCGCAAAGACGATTCTGCCGCTCACAGGTCTCTGCGGTGTGCGCCTTCTGCCGAAAGACGCCCGGGAGCGGTGCTTAGCTCTGCAGAGCACAGTACCTTCGTCTTTAGCCTCTCTTCTCGTCTACATCTTAGCAAAAAGCTTTTCCACTCTGTCTGGCAAGGAGAAACTGTGCCAGCACAAGAAACATCTCCCATCGTGTTCTAGAGGCTGCACGGAGGTCTGCCGAGTGTTTTGCAAGAAGAGAAGGAAAGTTGTCCAAAACAGCTTGCAATCGAATGTTCATGTGAATAGAAAAGGCAGGAGAGTGGTCAGGTACTGTTTTCTCTCAGTTGGCAAGCTGCGCACACAATCGCAGTGTTGTACAGCTTGTTTCATCACCTTTGCGAAGTTGCCGCTCTCTCCGACTCCCGGAGACGAAGAAGCTGCTTCTTCGCGCAAAGACGATTCTGCCGCTCACAGTGCTCTGCGGTGTGCGCCTTCTGCCGAAAGACGCCCGGGAGCGGTGCTTAGCTCTGCAGAGCACCGTACCTTCGTCTTTAGCCTCTCTTCTCGTCTACATCTTAGCAAAAAGCTTTTCCACTCTGTCTGGCAAGGAGAAACTGTGCCAGCACAAAAAACATCTCCCATCGTGTTCTAGAGGCTGCACGGAGGTCTGCAGAGTGTTTTGCAAGAAGAGAAAGAAAGTTGTCCAAAACAGCTTGCAATCGAATGTTCATGTGAATAGAAAAGGCAGGAGAGTGGTCAGGTACTGTTTTCTCTCAGTTGGCAAGCTGCGCACACAATCGCAGTGTTGTACAGCTTGTTTCATCGCCTTTGCGAAGCTGCCGCTCTCTGCGGCTCCGGGAGACGAAGAAGCTGCTTCTTCGCGCAAAGACGATTCTGCCGCTCACAGTGCTCTGCGGTGTGCGCCTTCTGCCGAAAGACGCCCGGGAGCGGTGCTTAGCTCTGCAGAGCACCGTACCTTCGTCTTTAGCCTCTCTTCTCGTCTACATCTTAGCAAAAAGCTTTTCCACTCTGTCTGGCAAGGAGAAACTTTGACAGCACAAAAAACATCTCCGATCGTGTTCTAGAGGCTGCACGGAGGTCTACCGAGTGTTTTGCAAGAAGAGAAAGAAAGTTGTCCAAAACAGCTTCCAATCCAATGTTCATGTGAATAGAAAAGGCAGGAGAGTGGTCAGGTACTGTTTTTTCTCAGTTGGCAGGCTGCGCACACAATCGCAGTGTTGTACAGCTTGTTTCATCACCTTTGCCAAGTTGCCGCTCTCTCCGGCTCCCGGAGACGAAGAAGCTGCTTCTTCGCGCAAAGACGATTCTGCCGCTCACAGTGCTCTGCAGTGTGTGTCTTCTGCCGAAAGAGATCCGGGAGCGGTGCTTAGCTCTGCAGAGCACCGTACCTTCGTCTTTAGCCTCTCTTCTCGTCTACATCTTAGCAAAAAGCTTTTCCACTCTCTCTGGCAAGGAGAAACTGTGCCAGCACAAAAAACATCTCCCATCGTGTTCTAGAGGCTGCACGGAGGTCTGCCGAGTGTTTTGCAAGAAGAGAAGGAAAGTTGTCCAAAACAGCTTGCAATCGAATGTTCATGTGAATAGAAAAGGCAGGAGAGTGGTCAGGTACTGTTTTCTCTCAGTTGGCAAGCTGCGCACACAATCGCAGTGTTGTACAGCTTGTTTCATCGCCTTTGCGAAGCTGCCGCTCTCTCCGGCTCCCGGAGACGAAGAAGCTGCTTCTTCGCGCAAAGACGATTCTGCCGCTCACAGTGCTCTGCGGTGTGCGCCTTCTGCCGAAAGACGCCCGGGAGCGGTGCTTAGCTCTGCAGAGCACCGTACCTTCGTCTTTAGCCTCTCTTCTCGTCTACATCTTAGCAAAAAGCTTTTCCACTCTGTCTGGCAAGGAGAAACTGTGCCAGCACAAGAAACATCTCCCATCGTGTTCTAGAGGCTGCACGGAGGTCTGCCGAGTGTTTTGCAAGAAGAGAAGGAAAGTTGTCCAAAACAGCTTGCAATCGAATGTTCATGTGAATAGAAAGGCAGGAGAGTGGTCAGGTACTGTTTTCTCTCAGTTGCCAAGCTGCGCACACAATCGCAGTGTTGTACAGCTTGTTTCATCACCTTTGCGAAGTTGCCGCTCTCTCCGGCTCCCGGAGACGAAGAAGCTGCTTCTTCGCGCAAAGACGATTCTGCCGCTCACAGTGCTCTGCGGTGTGCGCCTTCTGCCGAAAGACGCCCGGGAGCGGTGCTTAGCTCTGCAGAGCACCGTACCTTCGTCTTTAGCCTCTCTTCTCGTCTACATCTTAGCAAAAAGCTTTTCCACTCTGTCTGGCAAGGAGAAACTGTGCCAGCACAAAAAACATCTCCCATCGTGTTCTAGAGGCTGCACGGAGGTCTGCCGAGTGTTTTGCAAGAAGAGAAAGAAAGTTGTCAAAAATAGCTTGCAATCGAATGTTCATGTGAATAGAAAAGGCAGGAGAGTGGTCAGGTACTGTTTTCTCTCAGTTGGCAAGCTGCGCACACAATCGCAGTGTTGTACAGCTTGTTTCATCGCCTTTGCGAAGCTGCCGCTCTCTCCGGCTCCCGGAGACGAAGAAGCTGCTTCTTCGCGCAAAGACGATGCTGCCGCTCACAGTGCTCTGCAGTGTGTGTCTTCTGCAGAAAGAGGTCCGGGAGCTGTGCTTAGCTGTGCAGAGCACCGTACCTTCGTCTTTAGCCTCTCTTCTCGTCTACATCTTAGCAAAAAGCCTTTCCACTCTGTCTGGCAAGGAGAAACTGTGCCAGCACAAGAAACATCTCCCATCGTGTTCTAGAGGCTGCACGGAGGTCTGCCGAGTGTTTTGCAAGAAGAGAAAGAAAGTGTTCCAAAACAGCTTGCAATCGAATGTTCATGTGAATAGAAAAGGCAGGAGAGTGGTCAGGTACTGTTTTCTCTCAGTTGGCAAGCTGCGCACACAATCGCAGTGTTGTACAGCTTGTTTCATCTCCTTTGCGAAGCTGCCGCTCTCTCCGGCTCCCGGAGACGAAGAAGCTGCATCTTCGCGCAAAGACGATTCTGCCGCTCACAGTGCTCTGCGGTGTGCGCCTTCTGCCGAAAGACGCCCGGGAGCGGTGCTTAGCTCTGCAGAGCACCGTACCTTCGTCTTTAGCCTCTCTTCTCCTCTACATCTTAGCAAAAAGCTTTTCCACTCTGTCTGGCAAGGAGAAACTGTGCCAGCACAAAAAACATCTCCCATCGTGTTCTAGAGGCTGCACGGAGGTCTGCCGAGTGTTTTGCAAGAAGAGAAAGAAAGTGGTCCAAAACAGATTGCAATCGAATGTTCATGTGAATAGAAAAGGCAGGAGAGTGGTCAGGTACTGTTTTCTCTCAGTTGGCAAGCTGCGCACACAATCGCAGTGTTGTACAGCTTGTTTCATCGCCTTTGCGAAGTTGCCGCTCTCTCCGGCTCCCGGAGACGAAGAAGCTGCTTCTTCGCGCAAAGACGATTCTGCCGCTCACAGTGCTCTGCGGTGTGCGCCTTCTGCCGAAAGACGCCCGGGAGCGGTGCTTAGCTCTGCAGAGCACCGTACCTTCGTCTTTAGCCTCTCTTCTTGTCTACATCTTAGCAAAAAGCTTTTCCACTCTGTCTGGCAAGGAGAAACTTTGCCAGCACAAAAAACATCTCCCATCGTGTTCTAGAGGCTGCACGGAGGTCTGCCGAGTGTTTTGCAAGAAGAGAAAGAAAGTTGTCCAAAACAGCTTCCAATCCAATGTTCATGTGAATAGAAAAGGCAGGAGAGTGGTCAGGTACTGTTTTCTCTCAGTTGCCAAGCTGCGCACACAATCGCTGTGTTGTACAGCTTGTTTCATCACCTTTGCGAAGTTGCCGCTCTCTGCGGCTCCGGGAGACGAAGAAGCTGCTTCTTCGCGCAAAGACGATTCTGCCGCTCACAGTGCTCTGCGGTGTGCGCCTTCTGCCGAAAGAAATCCGGGAGAGGTGCTTAGCTCTGCAGAGCACCGTACCTTCGTCTTTAGCCTCTCTTCTTGTCTACATCTTAGCAAAAAGCTTTTCCACTCTGTCTGGCAAGGAGAAACTTTGCCAGCACAAAAATCATCTCCCATCGTGTTCTAGAGGCTGCACGGAGGTCTGCCGAGTGTTTTGCAAGAAGAGAAAGAAAGTTGTCCAAAACAGCTTGCAATCCAATGTTCATGTGAATAGAAAAGGCAGGAGAGTGGTCAGGTACTGTTTTCTCTCAGTTGGCAAGCTGCGCACACAATCGCAGTGTTGTACAGCTTGTTTCATCACCTTTGCAAAGTTGCCGCTCTCTCCGGCTCCCGGAGACGAAGAAGCTGCTTCTTCGCGCAAAGACGATTCTGCCGCTCACAGTGCTCTGCGGTGTGTGTCTTCTGCCGAAAGAAATCCGGGAGCGGTGCTTAGCTCTGCAGAGCACCGTACCTTCGTCTTTAGCCTCTCTTCTCGTCTACATCTTAGCAAAAAGCTTTTCCACTCTGTCTGGCAAGGAGAAACTGTGCCAGCACAATAAACATCTCCCATCGTGTTCTAGAGGCTGCACGGAGGTCTGCCGAGTGTTTTGCAAGAAGAGAAGGAAAGTTGTCCAAAACAGCTTGCAATCGAATGTTCATGTGAATAGAAAAGGCAGGAGAGTGGTCAGGTACTGTTTTCTCTCAGTTGCCAAGCTGCGCACACAATCGCAGTGTTGTACAGCTTGTTTCATCGCCTTTGCGAAGCTGCCGCTCTCTCCGGCTCCCGGAGACGAAGAAGCTGCTTCTTCGCGCAAAGACGATTCTGCCGCTCACAGTGCTCTGCGGTGTGCGCCTTCTGCCGAAAGACGCCCGGGAGCGGTGCTTAGCTCTGCAGAGCACCGTACCTTCGTCTTTAGCCTCTCTTCTCGTCTACATCTTAGCAAAAAGCTTTTCCACTCTGTCTGGCAAGGAGAAACTGTGCCAGCACAAAAAACATCTCCCATCGTGTTCTAGAGGCTGCACGGAGGTCTGCCGAGTGTTTTGCAAGAAGAGAAAGAAAGTGTTCCAAAACAGCTTGCAATCGAATGTTCATGTGAATAGAAAAGGCAGGAGAGTGGTCAGGTACTGTTTTCTCTCAGTTGGCAAGCTGCGCACACAATCGCAGTGTTGTACAGCTTGTTTCATCGCCTTTGCGAAGCAGCCGCTCTCTCCGGCTCCCGGAGACGAAGAAGCTGCTTCTTCGCGCAAAGACGATTCTGCCGCTCACAGTGCTCTGCGGTGTGCGCCTTCTGCCGAAAGACGCCCGGGAGCGGTGCTTAGCTCTGCAGAGCACCGTACCTTCGTCTTTAGCCTCTCTTCTCGTCTACATCTTAGCAAAAAGCTTTTCCACTCTGTCTGGCAAGGAGAAACTGTGCCAGCACAAAAAACATCTCCCATCGTGTTCTAGAGGCTGCGGGGAGGTCTGCCGAGTGTTTTGCAAGAAGAGAAAGAAAGTTGTCCAAAACAGCTTGCAATCGAATGTTCATGTGAATAGAAAAGGCAGGAGAGTGGTCAGGTACTGTTTTCTCTCAGTTGCCAAGCTGCGCACACAATCGCAGTGTTGTACAGCTTGTTTCATCACCTTTCCGAAGTTGCCGCTCTCTCCGGCTCCCGGAGACGAAGAAGCTGCTTCTTCGCGCAAAGACGATTCTGCCGCTCACAGTGCTCTGCGGTGTGCGCCTTCTGCCGAAAGAAATCCGGGAGCGGTGCTTAGCTCTGCAGAGCACCGTACCTTCGTCTTTAGCCTCTCTTCTCGTCTACATCTTAGCAAAAAGCTTTTCCACTCTGTCTGGCAAGGAGAAACTGTGCCAGCACAAAAAACATCTCCCATCGTGTTCTAGAGGCTGCGGGGAGGTCTGCCGAGTGTTTTGCAAGAAGAGAAAGAAAGTTGTCCAAAACAGCTTGCAATCGAATGTTCATGAGAATAGAAAAGGAAGGAGAGTGGTCAGGTACTGTTTTCTCTCAGTTTCCAAGCTGCGCACAAAATCGCAGTGTTGTACAGCTTGTTTCATCGCCTTTGCGAAGCTGCCGCTCTCTCCGGCTCCCGGAGACGAAGAAGCTGCTTCTTCGCGAAAAGACGATTCTGCCGCTCACAGTGCTCTGCGGTGTGCGCCTTCTGCCGAAAGAGGTCCGGGAGCGGTGCTTAGCTCTGCAGAGCACCGTACCTTCGTCTTTAGCCTCTCTTCTCGTCTACATCTTAGCAAAAAGCTTTTCCACTCTGTCTGGCAAGGAGAAACTGTGCCAGCACAAAAAACATCTCCCATCGTGTTCTAGAGGCTGCACGGAGGTCTGCCGAGTGTTTTGCAAGAAGAGAAGGAAAGTTGTCCAAAACAGCTTGCAATCGAATGTTCATGTGAATAGAAAAGGCAGGAGAGTGGTCAGGTACTGTTTTCTCTCAGTTGCCAAGCTGCGCACACAATCGCAGTGTTGTACAGCTTGTTTCATCGCCTTTGCGAAGCAGCCGCTCTCTCCGGCTCCCGGAGACGAAGAAGCTGCTTCTTCGCGCAAAGACGATTCTGCCGCTCACAGTGCTCTGCGGTGTGCGCCTTCTGCCGAAAGACGCCCGGGAGCGGTGCTTAGCTCTGCAGAGCACCGTACCTTCGTCTTTAGCCTCTCTTCTCGTCTACATCTTAGCAAAAAGCTTTTCCACTCTGTCTGGCAAGGAGAAACTGTGCCAGCACAAAAAACATCTCCCATCGTGTTCTACAGGCTGCACGGAGGTCTGCCGAGTGTTTTGCAAGAAGAGAAAGAAAGTTGTCCAAAACAGCTTCCAATCCAATGTTCATGAGAATAGAAAAGGCAGGAGAGTGGTCAGGTACTGTTTTTTCTCAGTTGGCAAGCTGCGCACACAATCGCAGTGTTGTACAGCTTGTTTCATCACCTTTGCCAAGTTGCCGCTCTCTCCGGCTCCTGGAGACGAAGAAGCTGCTTCTTCGCGCAAAGACGATTCTGCCGCTCACAGTGCTCTGCGGTGTGTGTCTTCTGCCGAAAGAGATCCGGGAGCGGTGCTTAGCTCTGCAGAGCACCGTACCTTCGTCTTTAGCCTCTCTTCTCCTCTACATCTTAGCAAAAAGCTTTTCCACTCTGTCTGGCAAGGAGAAACTGTGCCAGCACAAAAAACATCTCCCATCGTGTTCTAGAGGCTGCACGGAGGTCTGCCGAGTGTTTTGCAAGAAGAGAAGGAAAGTTGTCCAAAACAGCTTGCAATCGAATGTTCATGTGAATAGAAAAGGCAGGAGAGTGGTCAGGTACTGTTTTCTCTCAGTTGGCAAGCTGCGCACACAATCGCAGTGTTGTACAGCTTGTTTCATCGCCTTTGCGAAGCTGCCGCTCTCTCCGGCTCCCGGAGACAAAGAAGCTGCTTCTTCGCGCAAAGACGATTCTGCCGCTCACAGTGCTCTGCGGTGTGCGCCTTCTGCCGAAAGACGCCCGGGAGCGGTGCTTAGCTGTGCAGAGCACCGTACCTTCGTCTTTAGCCTCTCTTCTCGTCTACATCTTAGCAAAAAGTTTTTCCACTCTGTCTGGCAAGGAGAAACTGTGCCAGCACAAAAAACATCTCCCATCGTGTTCTAGAGGCTGCACGGAGGTCTGCCGAGTGTTTTGCAAGAAGAGAAAGAAAGTGTTCCAAAAGAGCTTGCAATCGAATGTTCATGTGAATAGAAAAGGCAGGAGAGTGGTCAGGTACTGTTTTCTCTCAGTTGGCAAGCTGCGCACACAATCGCAGTGTTGTACAGCTTGTTTCATCGCCTTTGCGAAGCTGCCGCTCTCTCCGGCTCCCGGAGACGAAGAAGCTGCTTCTTCGCGCAAAGACGATTCTGCCGCTCACAGAGCTCTGCGGTGTGCGCCTTCTGCCGAAAGACGCCCGGGAGCGGTGCTTAGCTCTGCAGAGCACCGTACCTTCGTCTTTAGCCTCTCTTCTCGTCTACATCTTAGCAAAAAGCTTTTCCACTCTGTCTGGCAAGGAGAAACTGTGCCAGCACAAAAAACATCTCCCATCGTGTTCTAGAGGCTGCACGGAGGTCTGCCGAGTGTTTTGCAAGAAGAGAAAGAAAGTGGTCCAAAACAGATTGCAATCGAATGTTCATGTGAATAGAAAAGGCAGGAGAGTGGTCAGGTACTGTTTTCTCTCAGTTGGCAAGCTGCGCACACAATCGCAGTGTTGTACAGCTTGTTTCATCGCCTTTGCGAAGCTGCCGCTCTCTCCGGCTCCCGGAGACGAAGAAGCTGCTTCTTCGCGCAAAGACGATTCTGCCGCTCACAGTGCTCTGCGGTGTGCGCCTTCTGCCGAAAGACGCCCGGGAGCGGTGCTTAGCTCTGCAGAGCACCGTACCTTCGTCTTTAGCCTCTCTTCTCGTCTACATCTTAGCAAAAAGCTTTTCCACTCTGTCTGGCAAGGAGAAACTGTGCCAGCACAAAAAACATCTCCCATCGTGTTCTAGAGGCTGCACGGAGGTCTGCCGAGTGTTTTGCAAGAAGAGAAAGAAAGTGGTCCAAAACAGATTGCAATCGAATGTTCATGTGAATAGAAAAGGCAGGAGAGTGGTCAGGTACTGTTTTCTCTCAGTTGGCAAGCTGCGCACACAATCGCAGTGTTGTACAGCTTGTTTCATCGCCTTTGCGAAGTTGCCGCTCTCTCCGGCTCCCGGAGACGAAGAAGCTGCTTCTTCGCGCAAAGACGATTCTGCCGCTCACAGTGCTCTGCGGTGTGCGCCTTCTGCCGAAAGACGCCCGGGAGCGGTGCTTAGCTCTGCAGAGCACAGTACCTTCGTCTTTAGCCTCTCTTCTCGTCTACATCTTAGCAAAAAGCTTTTCCACTCTGTCTGGTAAAGAGAAACTGTGCCAGCACAAAAAACATCTCCCATCGTGTTCTAGAGGCTGCACGGAGGACTGCCGAGTGTTTTGCAAGAAGAGAAAGAAAGTTGTCCAAAACAGCTTGCAATCGAATGTTCATGTGAATAGAAAAGGCAGGAGAGTGGTCAGGTACTGTTTTCTCTCAGTTGGCAAGCTGCGCACACAATCGCAGTGTTGTACAGCTTGTTTCATCACCTTTGCGAAGTTGCCGCTCTCTGCGGCTCCGGGAGACGAAGAAGCTGCTTCTTCGCGCAAAGACGATTCTGCCGCTCACAGTGCTCTGCGGTGTGCGCCTTCTGCCGAAAGAAATCCGGGAGCGGTGCTTAGCTCTGCAGAGCACCGTACCTTCGTCTTTAGCCTCTCTTCTTGTCTACATCTTAGCAAAAAGCTTTTCCACTCTGTCTGGCAAGGAGAAACTTTGCCAGCACAAAAAACATCTCCCATCGTGTTCTAGAGGCTGCACGGAGGTCTGCCGAGTGTTTTGCAAGAAGAGAAAGAAAGTTGTCCAAAACAGCTTCCAATCCAATGTTCATGTGAATAGAAAAGGCAGGAGAGTGGTCAGGTACTGTTTTTTCTCAGTTGGCAAGCTGCGCACACAATCGCAGTGTTGTACAGCTTGTTTCATCACCTTTGCGAAGTTGCCGCTCTCTCCGGCTCCCGGAGACGAAGAAGCTGCTTCTTCGCGCAAAGACGATTCTGCCGCTCACAGTGCTCTGCGGTGTGCGCCTTCTGCCGAAAGAAATCCGGGAGCGGTGCTTAGCTCTGCAGAGCACCGTACCTTCGTCTTTAGCCTCTCTTCTCGTCTACATCTTAGCAAAAAGCTTTTCCACTCTGTCTGGCAAGGAGAAACTTTGCCAGCACAAAAAACATCTCCCATCGTGTTCTAGAGGCTGCACGGAGGTCTGCCGAGTGTTTTGCAAGAAGAGAAAGAAAGTTGTCCAAAACAGCTTGCAATCGAATGTTCATGTGAATAGAAAAGGCAGGAGAGTGGTCAGGTACTGTTTTTTCTCAGTTGGCAAGCTGCGCACACAATCGCAGTGTTGTACAGCTTGTTTCATCACCTTTGCAAAGTTGCCGCTCTCTCCGGCTCCCGGAGACGAAGAAGCTGCTTCTTCGCGCAAAGACGATTCTGCCGCTCACAGTGCTCTGCGGTGTGTGTCTTCTGCCGAAAGAGATCCGGGAGCGGTGCTTAGCTCTGCAGAGCACCGTACCTTCGTCTTTAGCCTCTCTTCTCGTCTACATCTTAGCAAAAAGCTTTTCCACTCTGTCTGGCAAGGAGAAACTGTGCCAGCACAAAAAACATCTCCCATCGTCTTCTAGAGGCTGCACGGAGGTCTGCCGAGTGTTTTGCAAGAAGAGAAGGAAAGTTGTCCAAAACAGCTTGCAATCGAATGTTCATGTGAATAGAAAAGGCAGGAGAGTGGTCAGGTACTGTTTTCTCTCAGTTGCCAAGCTGCGCACACAATCGCAGTGTTGTACAGCTTGTTTCATCGCCTTTGCGAAGCTGCCGCTCTCTCCGGCTCCCGGAGACGAAGAAGCTGCTTCTTCGCGCAAAGACGATTCTGCCGCTCACAGTGCTCTGCGGTGTGCGCCTTCTGCCGAAAGACGCCCGGGAGCGGTGCTTAGCTCTGCAGAGCACCGTACCTTCGTCTTTAGCCTCTCTTCTCGTCTACATCTTAGCAAAAAGATTTTCCACTCTGTCTGGCAAGGAGAAATTGTGCAAGCACAAAAAACATCTCCCATCGTGTTCTAGAGGCTTCACGGAGGTCTGCCGAGTGTTTTGCAAGAAGAGAATGAAAGTGTTCCAAAACAGCTTGCAATCGAATGTTCATGTGAATAGAAAAGGCAGGAGAGTGGTCAGGTACTGTTTTCTCTCAGTTGGCAAGCTGCGCACACAATCGCAGTGTTGTACAGCTTGTTTCATCGCCTTTGCGAAGCTGCCGCTCTCTCCGCCTCCCGGAGACGAAGAAGCTGCTTCTTCGCGCAAAGACGATTCTGCCGCTCACAGTGCTCTGCGGTGTGCGCCTTCTGCCGAAAGAAATCCGGGAGCGGTGCTTAGCTCTGCAGAGCACCGTACCTTCGTCTTTAGCCTCTCTTCTCGTCTACATCTTAGCAAAAAGCTTTTCCACTCTGTCTGGCAAGGAGAAACTGTGCCAGCACAAAAAACATCTCCCATCGTGTTCTAGAGGCTGCACGGAGGTCTGCCGAGTGTTTTGCAAGAAGAGAAGGAAAGTTGTCCAAAACAGCTTGCAATCGAATGTTCATGTGAATAGAAAAGGCAGGAGAGTGGTCAGGTACTGTTTTCTCTCAGTTGCCAAGCTGCGCACACAATCGCAGTGTTGTACAGCTTGTTTCATCACCTTTGCGAAGTTGCCGCTCTCTCCGGCTCCCGGAGACGAAGAAGCTGCTTCTTCGCGCAAAGACGATTCTGCCGCTCACAGTGCTCTGCGGTGTGCGCCTTCTGCCGAAAGAGATCCGGGAGCGGTGCTTAGCTCTGCAGAGCACCGTACCTTCGTCTTTAGCCTCTCTTCTTGTCTACATCTTAGCAAAAAGCTTTTCCACTCTGTCTGGCAAGGAGAAACTTTGCCAGCACAAAAAACATCTCCCATCGTGTTCTAGAGGCTGCACGGAGGTCTGCCGAGTGTTTTGCAAGAAGAGAAAGAAAGTTGTCCAAAACAGCTTCCAATCGAATATTCATGTGAATAGAAAAGGCAGGAGAGTGGTCAGGTACTGTTTTCTCTCAGTTGGCAAGCTGCGCACACAATCGCAGTGTTGTACAGCTTGTTTCATCACCTTTGCCAAGTTGCCGCTCTCTCTGGCTCCCGGAGACGAAGAAGCTGCTTCTTCGCGCAAAGACGATTCTGCCGCTCACAGTGCTCTGCGGTGTGTGTCTTCTGCCGAAAAAGATCCGGGAGCGGTGCTTAGCTCTGCAGAGCACCGTACCTTCGTCTTTAGCCTCTCTTCTCGTCTACATCTTAGCAAAAAGCTTTTCCACTGTGTCTGGCAAGGAGAAACTGTGCCAGCACAAAAAACATCTCCCATCGTGTTCTAGAGGCTGCACGGAGGTCTGCCGAGTGTTTTGCAAGAAGAGAAAGAAAGTTGTCCAAAACAGCTTGCAATCGAATGTTCATGTGAATAGAAAAGGCAGGAGAGTGGTCAGGTACTGTTTTCTCTCAGTTGGCAAGCTGCGCACACAATCGCAGAGTTGTACAGCTTGTTTCATCGCCTTTGCGAAGCTGCCGCTCTCTCCGGCTCCCGGAGACGAAGAAGCTGCTTCTTAGCGCAAAGACGATTCTGCCGCTCACAGGTCTCTGCGGTGTGCGCCTTCTGCCGAAAGACGCCCGGGAGCGGTGCTTAGCTCTGCAGAGCACAGTACCTTCGTCTTTAGCCTCTCTTCTCGTCTACATCTTAGCAAAAAGCTTTTCCACTCTGTCTGGCAAGGAGAAACTGTGCCAGCACAAGAAACATCTCCCATCGTGTTCTAGAGGCTGCACGGAGGTCTGCCGAGTGTTTTGCAAGAAGAGAAGGAAAGTTGTCCAAAACAGCTTGCAATCGAATGTTCATGTGAATAGAAAAGGCAGGAGAGTGGTCAGGTACTGTTTTCTCTCAGTTGGCAAGCTGCGCACACAATCGCAGTGTTGTACAGCTTGTTTCATCACCTTTGCGAAGTTGCCGCTCTCTCCGACTCCCGGAGACGAAGAAGCTGCTTCTTCGCGCAAAGACGATTCTGCCGCTCACAGTGCTCTGCGGTGTGCGCCTTCTGCCGAAAGACGCCCGGGAGCGGTGCTTAGCTCTGCAGAGCACCGTACCTTCGTCTTTAGCCTCTCTTCTCGTCTACATCTTAGCAAAAAGCTTTTCCACTCTGTCTGGCAAGGAGAAACTGTGCCAGCACAAAAAACATCTCCCATCGTGTTCTAGAGGCTGCACGGAGGTCTGCAGAGTGTTTTGCAAGAAGAGAAAGAAAGTTGTCCAAAACAGCTTGCAATCGAATGTTCATGTGAATAGAAAAGGCAGGAGAGTGGTCAGGTACTGTTTTCTCTCAGTTGGCAAGCTGCGCACACAATCGCAGTGTTGTACAGCTTGTTTCATCGCCTTTGCGAAGCTGCCGCTCTCTGCGGCTCCGGGAGACGAAGAAGCTGCTTCTTCGCGCAAAGACGATTCTGCCGCTCACAGTGCTCTGCGGTGTGCGCCTTCTGCCGAAAGACGCCCGGGAGCGGTGCTTAGCTCTGCAGAGCACCGTACCTTCGTCTTTAGCCTCTCTTCTCGTCTACATCTTAGCAAAAAGCTTTTCCACTCTGTCTGGCAAGGAGAAACTTTGACAGCACAAAAAACATCTCCGATCGTGTTCTAGAGGCTGCACGGAGGTCTACCGAGTGTTTTGCAAGAAGAGAAAGAAAGTTGTCCAAAACAGCTTCCAATCCAATGTTCATGTGAATAGAAAAGGCAGGAGAGTGGTCAGGTACTGTTTTTTCTCAGTTGGCAGGCTGCGCACACAATCGCAGTGTTGTACAGCTTGTTTCATCACCTTTGCCAAGTTGCCGCTCTCTCCGGCTCCCGGAGACGAAGAAGCTGCTTCTTCGCGCAAAGACGATTCTGCCGCTCACAGTGCTCTGCAGTGTGTGTCTTCTGCCGAAAGAGATCCGGGAGCGGTGCTTAGCTCTGCAGAGCACCGTACCTTCGTCTTTAGCCTCTCTTCTCGTCTACATCTTAGCAAAAAGCTTTTCCACTCTCTCTGGCAAGGAGAAACTGTGCCAGCACAAAAAACATCTCCCATCGTGTTCTAGAGGCTGCACGGAGGTCTGCCGAGTGTTTTGCAAGAAGAGAAGGAAAGTTGTCCAAAACAGCTTGCAATCGAATGTTCATGTGAATAGAAAAGGCAGGAGAGTGGTCAGGTACTGTTTTCTCTCAGTTGGCAAGCTGCGCACACAATCGCAGTGTTGTACAGCTTGTTTCATCGCCTTTGCGAAGCTGCCGCTCTCTCCGGCTCCCGGAGACGAAGAAGCTGCTTCTTCGCGCAAAGACGATTCTGCCGCTCACAGTGCTCTGCGGTGTGCGCCTTCTGCCGAAAGACGCCCGGGAGCGGTGCTTAGCTCTGCAGAGCACCGTACCTTCGTCTTTAGCCTCTCTTCTCGTCTACATCTTAGCAAAAAGCTTTTCCACTCTGTCTGGCAAGGAGAAACTGTGCCAGCACAAAAAACATCTCCCATCGTGTTCTAGAGGCTGCACGGAGGTCTGCCGAGTGTTTTGCAAGAAGAGAAGGAAAGTTGTCCAAAACAGCTTGCAATCGAATGTTCATGTGAATAGAAAGGCAGGAGAGTGGTCAGGTACTGTTTTCTCTCAGTTGCCAAGCTGCGCACACAATCGCAGTGTTGTACAGCTTGTTTCATCACCTTTGCGAAGTTGCCGCTCTCTCCGGCTCCCGGAGACGAAGAAGCTGCTTCTTCGCGCAAAGACGATTCTGCCGCTCACAGTGCTCTGCGGTGTGCGCCTTCTGCCGAAAGACGCCCGGGAGCGGTGCTTAGCTCTGCAGAGCACCGTACCTTCGTCTTTAGCCTCTCTTCTCGTCTACATCTTAGCAAAAAGCTTTTCCACTCTGTCTGGCAAGGAGAAACTGTGCCAGCACAAAAAACATCTCCCATCGTGTTCTAGAGGCTGCACGGAGGTCTGCCGAGTGTTTTGCAAGAAGAGAAAGAAAGTTGTCAAAAATAGCTTGCAATCGAATGTTCATGTGAATAGAAAAGGCAGGAGAGTGGTCAGGTACTGTTTTCTCTCAGTTGGCAAGCTGCGCACACAATCGCAGTGTTGTACAGCTTGTTTCATCGCCTTTGCGAAGCTGCCGCTCTCTCCGGCTCCCGGAGACGAAGAAGCTGCTTCTTCGCGCAAAGACGATGCTGCCGCTCACAGTGCTCTGCAGTGTGTGTCTTCTGCAGAAAGAGGTCCGGGAGCTGTGCTTAGCTGTGCAGAGCACCGTACCTTCGTCTTTAGCCTCTCTTCTCGTCTACATCTTAGCAAAAAGCCTTTCCACTCTGTCTGGCAAGGAGAAACTGTGCCAGCACAAGAAACATCTCCCATCGTGTTCTAGAGGCTGCACGGAGGTCTGCCGAGTGTTTTGCAAGAAGAGAAAGAAAGTGTTCCAAAACAGCTTGCAATCGAATGTTCATGTGAATAGAAAAGGCAGGAGAGTGGTCAGGTACTGTTTTCTCTCAGTTGGCAAGCTGCGCACACAATCGCAGTGTTGTACAGCTTGTTTCATCTCCTTTGCGAAGCTGCCGCTCTCTCCGGCTCCCGGAGACGAAGAAGCTGCATCTTCGCGCAAAGACGATTCTGCCGCTCACAGTGCTCTGCGGTGTGCGCCTTCTGCCGAAAGACGCCCGGGAGCGGTGCTTAGCTCTGCAGAGCACCGTACCTTCGTCTTTAGCCTCTCTTCTCCTCTACATCTTAGCAAAAAGCTTTTCCACTCTGTCTGGCAAGGAGAAACTGTGCCAGCACAAAAAACATCTCCCATCGTGTTCTAGAGGCTGCACGGAGGTCTGCCGAGTGTTTTGCAAGAAGAGAAAGAAAGTGGTCCAAAACAGATTGCAATCGAATGTTCATGTGAATAGAAAAGGCAGGAGAGTGGTCAGGTACTGTTTTCTCTCAGTTGGCAAGCTGCGCACACAATCGCAGTGTTGTACAGCTTGTTTCATCGCCTTTGCGAAGTTGCCGCTCTCTCCGGCTCCCGGAGACGAAGAAGCTGCTTCTTCGCGCAAAGACGATTCTGCCGCTCACAGTGCTCTGCGGTGTGCGCCTTCTGCCGAAAGACGCCCGGGAGCGGTGCTTAGCTCTGCAGAGCACCGTACCTTCGTCTTTAGCCTCTCTTCTTGTCTACATCTTAGCAAAAAGCTTTTCCACTCTGTCTGGCAAGGAGAAACTTTGCCAGCACAAAAAACATCTCCCATCGTGTTCTAGAGGCTGCACGGAGGTCTGCCGAGTGTTTTGCAAGAAGAGAAAGAAAGTTGTCCAAAACAGCTTCCAATCCAATGTTCATGTGAATAGAAAAGGCAGGAGAGTGGTCAGGTACTGTTTTCTCTCAGTTGCCAAGCTGCGCACACAATCGCTGTGTTGTACAGCTTGTTTCATCACCTTTGCGAAGTTGCCGCTCTCTGCGGCTCCGGGAGACGAAGAAGCTGCTTCTTCGCGCAAAGACGATTCTGCCGCTCACAGTGCTCTGCGGTGTGCGCCTTCTGCCGAAAGAAATCCGGGAGAGGTGCTTAGCTCTGCAGAGCACCGTACCTTCGTCTTTAGCCTCTCTTCTTGTCTACATCTTAGCAAAAAGCTTTTCCACTCTGTCTGGCAAGGAGAAACTTTGCCAGCACAAAAATCATCTCCCATCGTGTTCTAGAGGCTGCACGGAGGTCTGCCGAGTGTTTTGCAAGAAGAGAAAGAAAGTTGTCCAAAACAGCTTGCAATCCAATGTTCATGTGAATAGAAAAGGCAGGAGAGTGGTCAGGTACTGTTTTCTCTCAGTTGGCAAGCTGCGCACACAATCGCAGTGTTGTACAGCTTGTTTCATCACCTTTGCAAAGTTGCCGCTCTCTCCGGCTCCCGGAGACGAAGAAGCTGCTTCTTCGCGCAAAGACGATTCTGCCGCTCACAGTGCTCTGCGGTGTGTGTCTTCTGCCGAAAGAAATCCGGGAGCGGTGCTTAGCTCTGCAGAGCACCGTACCTTCGTCTTTAGCCTCTCTTCTCGTCTACATCTTAGCAAAAAGCTTTTCCACTCTGTCTGGCAAGGAGAAACTGTGCCAGCACAAAAAACATCTCCCATCGTGTTCTAGAGGCTGCACGGAGGTCTGCCGAGTGTTTTGCAAGAAGAGAAGGAAAGTTGTCCAAAACAGCTTGCAATCGAATGTTCATGTGAATAGAAAAGGCAGGAGAGTGGTCAGGTACTGTTTTCTCTCAGTTGCCAAGCTGCGCACACAATCGCAGTGTTGTACAGCTTGTTTCATCGCCTTTGCGAAGCTGCCGCTCTCTCCGGCTCCCGGAGACGAAGAAGCTGCTTCTTCGCGCAAAGACGATTCTGCCGCTCACAGTGCTCTGCGGTGTGCGCCTTCTGCCGAAAGACGCCCGGGAGCGGTGCTTAGCTCTGCAGAGCACCGTACCTTCGTCTTTAGCCTCTCTTCTCGTCTACATCTTAGCAAAAAGCTTTTCCACTCTGTCTGGCAAGGAGAAACTGTGCCAGCACAAAAAACATCTCCCATCGTGTTCTAGAGGCTGCACGGAGGTCTGCCGAGTGTTTTGCAAGAAGAGAAAGAAAGTGTTCCAAAACAGCTTGCAATCGAATGTTCATGTGAATAGAAAAGGCAGGAGAGTGGTCAGGTACTGTTTTCTCTCAGTTGGCAAGCTGCGCACACAATCGCAGTGTTGTACAGCTTGTTTCATCGCCTTTGCGAAGCAGCCGCTCTCTCCGGCTCCCGGAGACGAAGAAGCTGCTTCTTCGCGCAAAGACGATTCTGCCGCTCACAGTGCTCTGCGGTGTGCGCCTTCTGCCGAAAGACGCCCGGGAGCGGTGCTTAGCTCTGCAGAGCACCGTACCTTCGTCTTTAGCCTCTCTTCTCGTCTACATCTTAGCAAAAAGCTTTTCCACTCTGTCTGGCAAGGAGAAACTGTGCCAGCACAAAAAACATCTCCCATCGTGTTCTAGAGGCTGCGGGGAGGTCTGCCGAGTGTTTTGCAAGAAGAGAAAGAAAGTTGTCCAAAACAGCTTGCAATCGAATGTTCATGTGAATAGAAAAGGCAGGAGAGTGGTCAGGTACTGTTTTCTCTCAGTTGCCAAGCTGCGCACACAATCGCAGTGTTGTACAGCTTGTTTCATCACCTTTCCGAAGTTGCCGCTCTCTCCGGCTCCCGGAGACGAAGAAGCTGCTTCTTCGCGCAAAGACGATTCTGCCGCTCACAGTGCTCTGCGGTGTGCGCCTTCTGCCGAAAGAAATCCGGGAGCGGTGCTTAGCTCTGCAGAGCACCGTACCTTCGTCTTTAGCCTCTCTTCTCGTCTACATCTTAGCAAAAAGCTTTTCCACTCTGTCTGGCAAGGAGAAACTGTGCCAGCACAAAAAACATCTCCCATCGTGTTCTAGAGGCTGCACGGAGGTCTGCCGAGTGTTTTGCAAGAAGAGAAAGAAAGTTGTCCAAAACAGCTTGCAATCGAATGTTCATGAGAATAGAAAAGGAAGGAGAGTGGTCAGGTACTGTTTTCTCTCAGTTTCCAAGCTGCGCACAAAATCGCAGTGTTGTACAGCTTGTTTCATCGCCTTTGCGAAGCTGCCGCTCTCTCCGGCTCCCGGAGACGAAGAAGCTGCTTCTTCGCGAAAAGACGATTCTGCCGCTCACAGTGCTCTGCGGTGTGCGCCTTCTGCCGAAAGAGGTCCGGGAGCGGTGCTTAGCTCTGCAGAGCACCGTACCTTCGTCTTTAGCCTCTCTTCTCGTCTACATCTTAGCAAAAAGCTTTTCCACTCTGTCTGGCAAGGAGAAACTGTGCCAGCACAAAAAACATCTCCCATCGTGTTCTAGAGGCTGCACGGAGGTCTGCCGAGTGTTTTGCAAGAAGAGAAGGAAAGTTGTCCAAAACAGCTTGCAATCGAATGTTCATGTGAATAGAAAAGGCAGGAGAGTGGTCAGGTACTGTTTTCTCTCAGTTGCCAAGCTGCGCACACAATCGCAGTGTTGTACAGCTTGTTTCATCGCCTTTGCGAAGCTGCCGCTCTCTCCGGCTCCCGGAGACGAAGAAGCTGCTTCTTCGCGCAAAGACGATTCTGCCGCTCACAGTGCTCTGCGGTGTGCGCCTTCTGCCGAAAGACGCCCGGGAGCGGTGCTTAGCTCTTCAGAGCACCGTACCTTCGTCTTTAGCCTCTCTTCTCGTCTACATCTTAGCAAAAAGCTTTTCCACTCTGTCTGGCAAGGAGAAACTTTGCCAGCACAAAAAACATCTCCCATCGTGTTCTACAGGCTGCACGGAGGTCTGCCGAGTGTTTTGCAAGAAGAGAAAGAAAGTTGTCCAAAACAGCTTCCAATCCAATGTTCATGAGAATAGAAAAGGCAGGAGAGTGGTCAGGTACTGTTTTTTCTCAGTTGGCAAGCTGCGCACACAATCGCAGTGTTGTACAGCTTGTTTCATCACCTTTGCCAAGTTGCCGCTCTCTCCGGCTCCTGGAGACGAAGAAGCTGCTTCTTCGCGCAAAGACGATTCTGCCGCTCACAGTGCTCTGCGGTGTGTGTCTTCTGCCGAAAGAGATCCGGGAGCGGTGCTTAGCTCTGCAGAGCACCGTACCTTCGTCTTTAGCCTCTCTTCTCCTCTACATCTTAGCAAAAAGCTTTTCCACTCTGTCTGGCAAGGAGAAACTGTGCCAGCACAAAAAACATCTCCCATCGTGTTCTAGAGGCTGCACGGAGGTCTGCCGAGTGTTTTGCAAGAAGAGAAGGAAAGTTGTCCAAAACAGCTTGCAATCGAATGTTCATGTGAATAGAAAAGGCAGGAGAGTGGTCAGGTACTGTTTTCTCTCAGTTGCCAAGCTGCGCACACAATCGCAGTGTTGTACAGCTTGTTTCATCGCCTTTGCGAAGCTGCCGCTCTCTCCGGCTCCCGGAGACAAAGAAGCTGCTTCTTCGCGCAAAGACGATTCTGCCGCTCACAGTGCTCTGCGGTGTGCGCCTTCTGCCGAAAGACGCCCGGGAGCGGTGCTTAGCTGTGCAGAGCACCGTACCTTCGTCTTTAGCCTCTCTTCTCGTCTACATCTTAGCAAAAAGTTTTTCCACTCTGTCTGGCAAGGAGAAACTGTGCCAGCACAAAAAACATCTCCCATCGTGTTCTAGAGGCTGCACGGAGGTCTGCCGAGTGTTTTGCAAGAAGAGAAAGAAAGTGTTCCAGAAGAGCTTGCAATCGAATGTTCATGTGAATAGAAAAGGCAGGAGAGTGGTCAGGTACTGTTTTCTCTCAGTTGGCAAGCTGCGCACACAATCGCAGTGTTGTACAGCTTGTTTCATCGCCTTTGCGAAGCTGCCGCTCTCTCCGGCTCCCGGAGACGAAGAAGCTGCTTCTTCGCGCAAAGACGATTCTGCCGCTCACAGAGCTCTGCGGTGTGCGCCTTCTGCCGAAAGACGCCCGGGAGCGGTGCTTAGCTCTGCAGAGCACCGTACCTTCGTCTTTAGCCTCTCTTCTCGTCTACATCTTAGCAAAAAGCTTTTCCACTCTGTCTGGCAAGGAGAAACTGTGCCAGCACAAAAAACATCTCCCATCGTGTTCTAGAGGCTGCACGGAGGTCTGCCGAGTGTTTTGCAAGAAGAGAAAGAAAGTGGTCCAAAACAGATTGCAATCGAATGTTCATGTGAATAGAAAAGGCAGGAGAGTGGTCAGGTAC
Source organism: Melozone crissalis (assembly GCF_028551555.1). Lineage (NCBI taxonomy): Eukaryota > Metazoa > Chordata > Aves > Passeriformes > Passerellidae > Melozone > Melozone crissalis. The sequence goes on from NW_026536180.1 coordinate 63,191, forward strand.
TGTTTTCTCTCAGTTGGCAAGCTGCGCACACAATCGCAGTGTTGTACAGCTTGTTTCATCGCCTTTGCGAAGTTGCCGCTCTCTCCGGCTCCCGGAGACGAAGAAGCTGCTTCTTCGCGCAAAGACGATTCTGCCGCTCACAGTGCTCTGCGGTGTGCGCCTTTTGCCGAAAGACGCCCGGGAGCGGTGCTTAGCTCTGCAGAGCACAGTACCTTCGTCTTTAGCCTCTCTTCTCGTCTACATCTTAGCAAAAAGCTTTTCCACTCTGTCTGGTAAAGAGAAACTGTGCCAGCACAAAAAACATCTCCCATCGTGTTCTAGAGGCTGCACGGAGGACTGCCGAGTGTTTTGCAAGAAGAGAAAGAAAGTTGTCCAAAACAGCTTGCAATCGAATGTTCATGTGAATAGAAAAGGCAGGAGAGTGGTCAGGTACTGTTTTCTCTCAGTTGGCAAGCTGCGCACACAATCGCAGTGTTGTACAGCTTGTTTCATCGCCTTTGCGAAGCTGCCGCTCTCTCCGGCTCCCGGAGACGAAGAAGCTGCTTCTTCGCGCAAAGACGATTCTGCCGCTCACAGTGCTCTGCGGTGTGCGCCTTCTGCCGAAAGAAATCCGGGAGCGGTGCTTAGCTCTGCAGAGCACCGTACCTTCGTCTTTAGCCTCTCTTCTCGTCTACATCTTAGCAAAAAGCTTTTCCACTCTGTCTGGCAAGGAGAAACTGTGCCAGCACAAAAAACATCTCCCATCGTGTTCTAGAGGCTGCACGGAGGTCTGCCGAGTGTTTTGCAAGAAGAGAAAGAAAGTGGTCCAAAACAGCTTGCAATCGAATGTTCATGTGAATAGAAAAGGCAGGAGAGTGGTCAGGTACTGTTTTCTCTCAGTTGCCAAGCTGCGCACACAATCGCAGTGTTGTACAGCTTGTTTCATCACCTTTGCGAAGTTGCCGCTCTCTCCGGCTCCCGGAGACGAAGAAGCTGCTTCTTCGCGCAAAGACGATTCTGCCGCTCACAGTGCTCTGCGGTGTGCGCCTTCTGCCGAAAGAGATCCGGGAGCGGTGCTTAGCTCTGCAGAGCACCGTACCTTCGTCTTTAGCCTCTCTTCTTGTCTACATCTTAGCAAAAAGCTTTTCCACTCTGTCTGGCAAGGAGAAACTTTGCCAGCACAAAAAACATCTCCCATCGTGTTCTAGAGGCTGCACGGAGGTCTGCCGAGTGTTTTGCAAGAAGAGAAAGAAAGTTGTCCAAAACAGCTTGCAATCGAATATTCATGTGAATAGAAAAGGCAGGAGAGTGGTCAGGTACTGTTTTCTCTCAGTTGGCAAGCTGCGCACACAATCGCAGTGTTGTACAGCTTGTTTCATCACCTTTGCCAAGTTGCCGCTCTCTCCGGCTCCCGGAGACGAAGAAGCTGCTTCTTCGCGCAAAGACGATTCTGCCGCTCACAGTGCTCTGCGGTGTGTGTCTTCTGCCGAAAAAGATCCGGGAGCGGTGCTTAGCTCTGCAGAGCACCGTACCTTCGTCTTTAGCCTCTCTTCTCGTCTACATCTTAGCAAAAAGCTTTTCCACTCTGTCTGGCAAGGAGAAACTGTGCCAGCACAAAAAACATCTCCCATCGTGTTCTAGAGGCTGCACGGAGGTCTGCCGAGTGTTTTGCAAGAAGAGAAAGAAAGTTGTCCAAAACAGCTTGCAATCGAATGTTCATGTGAATAGAAAAGGCAGGAGAGTGGTCAGGTACTGTTTTCTCTCAGTTGCCAAGCTGCGCACACAATCGCAGTGTTGTACAGCTTGTTTCATCGCCTTTGCGAAGCTGCCGCTCTCTCCGGCTCCCGGAGACGAAGAAGCTGCTTCTTAGCGCAAAGACGATTCTGCCGCTCACAGTGCTCTGCGGTGTGCGCCTTCTGCCGAAAGACGCCCGGGAGCGGTGCTTAGCTCTGCAGAGCACAGTACCTTCGTCTTTAGCCTCTCTTCTCGTCTACATCTTAGCAAAAAGCTTTTCCACTCTGTCTGGCAAGGAGAAACTGTGCCAGCACAAGAAACATCTCCCATCGTGTTCTAGAGGCTGCACGGAGGTCTGCCGAGTGTTTTGCAAGAAGAGAAGGAAAGTTGTCCAAAACAGCTTGCAATCGAATGTTCATGTGAATAGAAAAGGCAGGAGAGTGGTCAGGTACTGTTTTTTCTCAGTTGGCAAGCTGCGCACACAATCGCAGTGTTGTACAGCTTGTTTCATCACCTTTGCGAAGTTGCCGCTCTCTCCGACTCCCGGAGACGAAGAAGCTGCTTCTTCGCGCAAAGACGATTCTGCCGCTCACAGTGCTCTGCGGTGTGCGCCTTCTGCCGAAAGACGCCCGGGAGCGGTGCTTAGCTCTGCAGAGCACCGTACCTTCGTCTTTAGCCTCTCTTCTCGTCTACATCTTAGCAAAAAGCTTTTCCACTCTGTCTGGCAAGGAGAAACTGTGCCAGCACAAAAAACATCTCCCATCGTGTTCTAGAGGCTGCACGGAGGTCTGCCGAGTGTTTTGCAAGAAGAGAAGGAAAGTTGTCCAAAACAGCTTGCAATCGAATGTTCATGTGAATAGAAAAGGCAGGAGAGTGGTCAGGTACTGTTTTCTCTCAGTTGGCAAGCTGCGCACACAATCGCAGTGTTGTACAGCTTGTTTCATCGCCTTTGCGAAGCTGCCGCTCTCTCCGGCTCCCGGAGACGAAGAAGCTGCTTCTTCGCGCAAAGACGATTCTGCCGCTCACAGTGCTCTGCGGTGTGCGCCTTCTGCCGAAAGACGCCCGGGAGCGGTGCTTAGCTCTGCAGAGCACCGTACCTTCGTCTTTAGCCTCTCTTCTCGTCTACATCTTAGCAAAAAGCTTTTCCACTCTGTCTGGCAAGGAGAAACTGTGCCAGCACAAAAAACATCTCCCATCGTGTTCTAGAGGCTGCACGGAGGTCTGCCGAGTGTTTTGCAAGAAGAGAAAGAAAGTGTTCCAAAACAGCTTGCAATCGAATGTTCATGTGAATAGAAAAGGCAGGAGAGTGGTCAGGTACTGTTTTCTCTCAGTTGGCAAGCTGCGCACACAATCGCAGTGTTGTACAGCTTGTTTCATCGCCTTTGCGAAGCAGCCGCTCTCTCCGGCTCCCGGAGACGAAGAAGCTGCTTCTTCGCGCAAAGACGATTCTGCCGCTCACAGTGCTCTGCGGTGTGCGCCTTCTGCCGAAAGACGCCCGGGAGCGGTGTTTAGCTCTGCAGAGCACCGTACCTTCGTCTTTAGCCTCTCTTCTCGTCTACATCTTAGCAAAAAGCTTTTCCACTCTGTCTGGCAAGGAGAAACTGTGCCAGCACAAAAAACATCTCCCATCGTGTTCTAGAGGCTGCACGGAGGTCTGCCGAGTGTTTTGCAAGAAGAGAAAGAAAGTTGTCCAAAACAGCTTGCAATCGAATGTTCATGTGAATAGAAAAGGCAGGAGAGTGGTCAGGTACTGTTTTCTCTCAGTTGGCAAGCTGCGCACACAATCGCAGTGTTGTACAGCTTGTTTCATCACCTTTGCGAAGTTGCCGCTCTCTCCGACTCCCGGAGACGAAGAAGCTGCTTCTTCGCGCAAAGACGATTCTGCCGCTCACAGTGCTCTGCGGTGTGCGCCTTCTGCGAAAGACGCCCGGGAGAGGTGCTTAGCTCTGCAGAGCACCGTACCTTCATCTTTAGCCTCTCTTCTCGTCTACATCTTAGCAAAAAGCTTTTCCACTCTGTCTGGCAAGGAGAAACTGTGCCAGCACAAAAAACATCTCCCATCGTGTTCTAGAGGCTGCACGGAGGTCTGCAGAGTGTTTTGCAAGAAGAGAAAGAAAGTTGTCCAAAACAGCTTGCAATCGAATGTTCATGAGAATAGAAAAGGCAGGAGAGTGGTCAGGTACTGTTTTCTCTCAGTTGGCAAGCTGCGCACACAATCGCAGTGTTGTATAGCTTGTTTCATCGCCTTTGCGAAGTTGCCGCTCTCTCCGGCTCCCGGAGACGAAGAAGCTGCTTCTTCGCGCAAAGACGATTCTGCCGCTCACAGTGCTCTGCGGTGTGCGCCTTCTGCCGAAAGACGCCCGGGAGCGGTGCTTAGCTCTGCAGAGCACCGTACCTTCGTCTTTAGCCTCTCTTCTCGTCTACATCTTAGCAAAAAGCTTTTCCACTCTGTCTGGCAAGGAGAAACTGTGCCAGCACAAAAAACATCTCCCATCGTGTTCTAGAGGCTGCGGGGAGGTCTGCCGAGTGTTTTGCAAGAAGAGAAAGAAAGTTGTCCAAAACAGCTTGCAATCGAATGTTCATGTGAATAGAAAAGGCAGGAGAGTGGTCAGGTACTGTTTTCTCTCAGTTGCCAAGCTGCGCACACAATCGCAGTGTTGTACAGCTTGTTTCATCACCTTTCCGAAGTTGCCGCTCTCTCCGGCTCCCGGAGACGAAGAAGCTGCTTCTTCGCGCAAAGACGATTCTGCCGCTCACAGTGCTCTGCGGTGTGCGCCTTCTGCCGAAAGAAATCCGGGAGCGGTGCTTAGCTCTGCAGAGCACCGTACCTTCGTCTTTAGCCTCTCTTCTCGTCTACATCTTAGCAAAAAGCTTTTCCACTCTGTCTGGCAAGGAGAAACTGTGCCAGCACAAAAAACATCTCCCATCGTGTTCTAGAGGCTGCACGGAGGTCTGCCGAGTGTTTTGCAAGAAGAGAAAGAAAGTTGTCCAAAACAGCTTGCAATCGAATGTTCATGTGAATAGAAAAGGCAGGAGAGTGGTCAGGTACTGTTTTCTCTCAGTTGGCAAGCTGCGCACACAATCGCAGTGTTGTACAGCTTGTTTCATCACCTTTGCGAAGTTGCCGCTCTCTCCGGCTCCCGGAGACGAAGAAGCTGCTTCTTCGCGCAAAGACGATTCTGCCGCTCACAGTGCTCTGCAGTGTGTGTCTTCTGCCGAAAGAGGTCCGGGAGCTGTGCTTAGCTCTGCAGAGCACCGTACCTTCGTCTTTAGCCTCTCTTCTCGTCTACATCTTAGCAAAAAGCTTTTCCACTCTGTTTGGCAAGGACAAACTGTGCCAGCACAGAAAACATCTCCCATCGTGTTCTAGAGGCTGCACGGAGGTCTGCCGAGTGTTTTGCAAGAAGAGAAAGAAAGTTGTCCAAAACAGCTTGCAATCGAATGTTCATGTGAATAGAAAAGGCAGGTGAGTGGTCAGGTACTGTTTTCTCTCAGTTGGCAAGCTGCGCACACAATCGCAGTGTTGTACAGCTTGTTTCATCACCTTTGCCAAGTTGCCGCTCTCTGCGGCTCCGGGAGACGAAGAAGCTGCTTCTTCGCGCAAAGACGATTCTGCCGCTCACAGTGCTCTGCAGTGTGTGTCTTCTGCCGAAAGAGGTCCGGGAGCGGTGCTTAGCTCTGCAGAGCACCGTACCCTCGTCTTTAGCCTCTCTTCTCGTCTACATCTTAGCAAAATCTTTTCCACTCTGTCTGGCAAGGAGAAACTTTGCCAGCACAAAAAACATCTCCCATCGTGTTCTAGAGGCTGCACGGAGGTCTGCCGAGTGTTTTGCAAGAAGAGAAAGAAAGTTGTCCAAAATAGATTGCAATCCAATGTTCATGTGAATAGAAAAGGCAGGAGAGTGGTCAGGTACTGTTTTTTCTCAGTTGGCAAGCTGCGCACACAATCGCAGTGTTGTACAGCTTGTTTCATCACCTTTGCGAAGTTGCCGCTCTCTCCGGCTCCCGGAGACGAAGAAGCTGCTTCTTCGCGCAAAGACGATTCTGCCGCTCACAGTGCTCTGCGGTGTGCGCCTTCTGCCGAAAGACGCCCGGGAGCGGTGCTTAGCTCTGCAGAGCACCGTACCTTCGTCTTTAGCCTCTCTTCTCGTCTACATCTTAGCAAAAAGCTTTTCCACTCTGTCTGGCAAGGAGAAACTGTGCCAGCACAAAAAACATCTCCCATCGTGTTCTAGAGGCTGCACGGAGGTCTGCCGAGTGTTTTGCAAGAAGAGAAGGAAAGTTGTCCAAAACAGCTTGCAATCGAATGTTCATGTGAATAGAAAAGGCAGGAGAGTGGTCAGGTACTGTTTTCTCTCAGTTGGCAAGCTGCGCACACAATCGCAGTGTTGTACAGCTTGTTTCATCGCCTTTGCGAAGCTGCCGCTCTCTCCGGCTCCCGGAGACGAAGAAGCTGCTTCTTCGCGCAAAGACGATTCTGCCGCTCACAGTGCTCTGCGGTGTGCGCCTTCTGCCGAAAGACGCCCGGGAGCGGTGCTTAGCTCTGCAGAGCACCGTACCTTCGTCTTTAGCCTCTCTTCTCGTCTACATCTTAGCAAAAAGCTTTTCCACTCTGTCTGGCAAGGAGAAACTGTGCCAGCACAAAAAACATCTCCCATCGTGTTCTAGAGGCTGCACGGAGGTCTGCCGAGTGTTTTGCAAGAAGAGAAAGAAAGTGTTCCAAAACAGCTTGCAATCGAATGTTCATGTGAATAGAAAAGGCAGGAGAGTGGTCAGGTACTGTTTTCTCTCAGTTGGCAAGCTGCGCACACAATCGCAGTGTTGTACAGCTTGTTTCATCGCCTTTGCGAAGCAGCCGCTCTCTCCGGCTCCCGGAGACGAAGAAGCTGCTTCTTCGCGCAAAGACGATTCTGCCGCTCACAGTGCTCTGCGGGTGTGCGCCTTCTGCCGAAAGACGCCCGGGAGCGGTGCTTAGCTCTGCAGAGCACCGTACCTTCGTCTTTAGCCTCTCTTCTCGTCTACATCTTAGCAAAAAGCTTTTCCACTCTGTCTGGCAAGGAGAAACTGTGCCAGCACAAAAAACATCTCCCATCGTGTTCTAGAGGCTGCACGGAGGTCTGCCGAGTGTTTTGCAAGAAGAGAAAGAAAGTTGTCCAAAACAGCTTGCAATCGAATGTTCATGTGAATAGAAAAGGCAGGAGAGTGGTCAGGTACTGTTTTCTCTCAGTTGGCAAGCTGCGCACACAATCGCAGTGTTGTACAGCTTGTTTCATCACCTTTGCGAAGTTGCCGCTCTCTCCGACTCCCGGAGACGAAGAAGCTGCTTCTTCGCGCAAAGACGATTCTGCCGCTCACAGTGCTCTGCGGTGTGCGCCTTCTGCCGAAAGACGCCCGGGAGAGGTGCTTAGCTCTGCAGAGCACCGTACCTTCATCTTTAGCCTCTCTTCTCGTCTACATCTTAGCAAAAAGCTTTTCCACTCTGTCTGGCAAGGAGAAACTGTGCCAGCACAAAAAACATCTCCCATCGTGTTCTAGAGGCTGCACGGAGGTCTGCAGAGTGTTTTGCAAGAAGAGAAAGAAAGTTGTCCAAAACAGCTTGCAATCGAATGTTCATGAGAATAGAAAAGGCAGGAGAGTGGTCAGGTACTGTTTTCTCTCAGTTGGCAAGCTGCGCACACAATCGCAGTGTTGTATAGCTTGTTTCATCGCCTTTGCGAAGTTGCCGCTCTCTCCGGCTCCCGGAGACGAAGAAGCTGCTTCTTCGCGCAAAGACGATTCTGCCGCTCACAGTGCTCTGCGGTGTGCGCCTTCTGCCGAAAGACGCCCGGGAGCGGTGCTTAGCTCTGCAGAGCACCGTACCTTCGTCTTTAGCCTCTCTTCTCGTCTACATCTTAGCAAAAAGCTTTTCCACTCTGTCTGGCAAGGAGAAACTGTGCCAGCACAAAAAACATCTCCCATCGTGTTCTAGAGGCTGCGGGGAGGTCTGCCGAGTGTTTTGCAAGAAGAGAAAGAAAGTTGTCCAAAACAGCTTGCAATCGAATGTTCATGTGAATAGAAAAGGCAGGAGAGTGGTCAGGTACTGTTTTCTCTCAGTTGCCAAGCTGCGCACACAATCGCAGTGTTGTACAGCTTGTTTCATCACCTTTCCGAAGTTGCCGCTCTCTCCGGCTCCCGGAGACGAAGAAGCTGCTTCTTCGCGCAAAGACGATTCTGCCGCTCACAGTGCTCTGCGGTGTGCGCCTTCTGCCGAAAGAAATCCGGGAGCGGTGCTTAGCTCTGCAGAGCACCGTACCTTCGTCTTTAGCCTCTCTTCTCGTCTACATCTTAGCAAAAAGCTTTTCCACTCTGTCTGGCAAGGAGAAACTGTGCCAGCACAAAAAACATCTCCCATCGTGTTCTAGAGGCTGCACGGAGGTCTGCCGAGTGTTTTGCAAGAAGAGAAAGAAAGTTGTCCAAAACAGCTTGCAATCGAATGTTCATGTGAATAGAAAAGGCAGGAGAGTGGTCAGGTACTGTTTTCTCTCAGTTGGCAAGCTGCGCACACAATCGCAGTGTTGTACAGCTTGTTTCATCACCTTTGCGAAGTTGCCGCTCTCTCCGGCTCCCGGAGACGAAGAAGCTGCTTCTTCGCGCAAAGACGATTCTGCCGCTCACAGTGCTCTGCAGTGTGTGTCTTCTGCCGAAAGAGGTCCGGGAGCTGTGCTTAGCTCTGCAGAGCACCGTACCTTCGTCTTTAGCCTCTCTTCTCGTCTACATCTTAGCAAAAAGCTTTTCCACTCTGTTTGGCAAGGACAAACTGTGCCAGCACAGAAAACATCTCCCATCGTGTTCTAGAGGCTGCACGGAGGTCTGCCGAGTGTTTTGCAAGAAGAGAAAGAAAGTTGTCCAAAACAGCTTGCAATCGAATGTTCATGTGAATAGAAAAGGCAGGTGAGTGGTCAGGTACTGTTTTCTCTCAGTTGGCAAGCTGCGCACACAATCGCAGTGTTGTACAGCTTGTTTCATCACCTTTGCCAAGTTGCCGCTCTCTGCGGCTCCGGGAGACGAAGAAGCTGCTTCTTCGCGCAAAGACGATTCTGCCGCTCACAGTGCTCTGCAGTGTGTGTCTTCTGCCGAAAGAGGTCCGGGAGCGGTGCTTAGCTCTGCAGAGCACCGTACCCTCGTCTTTAGCCTCTCTTCTCGTCTACATCTTAGCAAAATCTTTTCCACTCTGTCTGGCAAGGAGAAACTTTGCCAGCACAAAAAACATCTCCCATCGTGTTCTAGAGGCTGCACGGAGGTCTGCCGAGTGTTTTGCAAGAAGAGAAAGAAAGTTGTCCAAAATAGCCTGCAATCGAATGTTCATGTGAATAGAAAAGGCAGGAGAGTGGTCAGGTACTGTTTTTTCTCAGTTGGCAAGCTGCGCACACAATCGCAGTGTTGTACAGCTTGTTTCATCACCTTTGCAAAGTTGCCGCTCTCTCCGGCTCCCGGAGACGAAGAAGCTGCTTCTTCGCGCAAAGACGATTCTGCCGCTCACAGTGCTCTGCGGTGTGCGCCTTCTGCCGAAAGACGCCCGAGAGCGGTGCTTAGCTCTGCAGAGCACCGTACCTTCGTCTTTAGCCTCTCTTCTCGTCTACATCTTAGCAAAAAGCTTTTCCACTCTGTCTGGCAAGGAGAAACTGTGCCAGCACAAAAAACATCTCCCATCGTGTTCTAGAGGCTGCACGGAGCTCTGCCGAGTGTTTTGCAAGAAGAGAAAGAAAGTTGTCCAAAACAGCTTGCAATCGAATGTTCATGTGAATAGAAAAGGCAGGAGAGTGGTCAGGTACTGTTTTCTCTCAGTTGGCAAGCTGCGCACACAATCGCAGTGTTGTACAGCTTGTTTCATCACCTTTGCCAAGTTGCCGCTCTCTCCGGCTCCCGGAGACGAAGAAGCTGCTTCTTCGCGCAAAGACGATTCTGCCGCTCACAGTGCTCTGCGGTGTGCGCCTTCTGCCGAAAGAGATCCGGGAGCGGTGCTTAGCTCTGCAGAGCACCGTACCTTCGTCTTTAGCCTCTCTTCTCGTCTACATCTTAGCAAAAAGCTTTTCCACTCTGTCTGGCAAGGAGAAACTGTGCCAGCACAAAAAACATCTCCCATCGTGTTCTAGAGGCTGCACGGAGGTCTGCCGAGTGTTTTGCAAGAAGAGAAAGAAAGTTGTCCAAAACAGCTTGCAATCGAATGTTCATGTGAATAGAAAAGGCAGGAGAGTGGTCAGGTACTGTTTTCTCTCAGTTGGCAAGCTGCGCACACAATCGCAGTGTTGTACAGCTTGTTTCATCACCTTTGCGAAGTTGCCGCTCTCTCCGGCTCCCGGAGACGAAGAAGCTGCTTCTTCGCGCAAAGACGATTCTGCCGCTCACAGTGCTCTGCAGTGTGTGTCTTCTGCAGAAAGAGGTGCGGAACTGTGCTTAGCTGTGCAGAGCACCGTACCTTTGTCTTTAGCCTCTCTTCTCGTCTACATCTTAGCAAAAAGCTTTTCCACTCTGTCTGGCAAGGAGAAACTGTGCCAGCACAAAAAACATCTCCCATCGTGTTCTAGAGGCTGCACGGAGGTCTGCCGAGTGTTTTGCAAGAAGAGAAAGAAAGTTGTCCAAAACAGCTTGCAATCCAATGTTCATGTGAATAGAAAAGGCAGGAGAGTGGTCAGGTACTGTTTTCTCTCAGTTGGCAAGCTGCGCACACAATCGCAGTGTTGTACAGCTTGTTTCATCACCTTTGCGAAGTTGCCGCTCTCTCCGGCTCCCGGAGACGAAGAAGCTGCTTCTTCGCGCAAAGACGATTCTGCCGCTCACAGTGCTCTGCGGTGTGCGCCTTCTGCCGAAAGAGGTCCGGGAGCGGTGCTTAGCTATGCAGAGCACCGTACCTTCGTCTTTAGCCTCTCTTCTCGTCTACATCTTAGCAAAAAGCTTTTCCACTCTGTCTGGCAAGGAGAAACTGTGCCAGCACAAAAAACATCTCCCATCGTGTTCTAGAGGCTGCACGGAGGTCTGCCGAGTGTTTTGCAAGAAGAGAAAGAAAGTTGTCCAAAACAGCTTGCAATCGAATGTTCATGAGAATAGAAAAGGCAGGAGAGTGGTCAGGTACTGTTTTCTCTCAGTTGGCAAGCTGCGCACACAATCGCAGTGTTGTACAGCTTGTTTCATCGCCTTTGCGAAGTTGCCGCTCTCTCCGGCTCCCGGAGACGAAGAAGCTGCTTCTTCGCGCAAAGACGATTCTGCCGCTCACAGTGCTCTGCGGTGTGCGCCTTCTGCCGAAAGAGATCCGGGAGCGGTGCTTAGCTCTGCAGAGCACCGTACCTTCGTCTTTAGCCTCTCTTCTCGTCTACATCTTAGCAAAAAGCTTTTCCACTCTCTCTGGCAAGGAGAAACTGTGCCAGCACAAAAAACATCTCCCATCGTGTTCTAGAGGCTGCACGGAGGTCTGCCGAGTGTTTTGCAAGAAGAGAAAGAAAGTTGTCCAAAACAGCTTGCAATCGAATGTTCATGTGAATAGAAAAGGCAGGAGAGTGGTCAGGTACTGTTTTCTCTCAGTTGGCAAGCTGCGCACACAATCGCAGTGTTGTACAGCTTGTTTCATCACCTTTGCAAAGTTGCCGCTCTCTCCGGCTCCCGGAGACGAAGAAGCTGCTTCTTCGCGCAAAGACGATTCTGCCGCTCACAGTGCTCTGCGGTGTGTGTCTTCTGCCGAAAGATATCCGGGAGCGGTGCTTAGCTCTGCAGAGCACCGTACCTTCGTCTTTAGCCTCTCTTCTCGTCTACATCTTAGCAAAAAGCTTTTCCACTCTGTCTGGCAAGGAGAAACTGTGCCAGCACAAAAAACATCTCCCATCGTCTTCTAGAGGCTGCACGGAGGTCTGCCGAGTGTTTTGCAAGAAGAGAAGGAAAGTTGTCCAAAACAGCTTGCAATCGAATGTTCATGTGAATAGAAAAGGCAGGAGAGTGGTCAGGTACTGTTTTCTCTCAGTTGGCAAGCTGCGCACACAATCGCAGTGTTGTACAGCTTGTTTCATCGCCTTTGCGAAGCTGCCGCTCTCTCCGGCTCCCGGAGACGAAGAAGCTGCTTCTTCGCGCAAAGACGATTCTGCCGCTCACAGTGCTCTGCGGTGTGCGCCTTCTGCCGAAAGACGCCCGGGAGCGGTGCTTAGCTCTGCAGAGCACCGTACCTTCGTCTTTAGCCTCTCTTCTCGTCTACATCTTAGCAAAAAGCTTTTCCACTCTGTCTGGCAAGGAGAAACTGTGCCAGCACAAAAAACATCTCCCATCGTGTTCTAGAGGCTGCACGGAGGTCTGCCGAGTGTTTTGCAAGAAGAGAAAGAAAGTGTTCCAAAACAGCTTGCAATCGAATGTTCATGTGAATAGAAAAGGCAGGAGAGTGGTCAGGTACTGTTTTCTCTCAGTTGGCAAGCTGCGCACACAATCGCAGTGTTGTACAGCTTGTTTCATCGCCTTTGCGAAGCTGCCGCTCTCTCCGGCTCCCGGAGACGAAGAAGCTGCTTCTTCGCGCAAAGACGATTCTGCCGCTCACAGTGCTCTGCGGTGTGCGCCTTCTGCCGAAAGACGCCCGGGAGCGGTGCTTAGCTCTGCAGAGCACCGTACCTTCATCTTTAGCCTCTCTTCTCGTCTACATCTTAGCAAAAAGCTTTTCCACTCTGTCTGGCAAGGAGAAACTGTGCCAGCACAAAAAACATCTCCCATCGTGTTCTAGATGCTGCACGGAGGTCTGCCGAGTGTTTTGCAAGAAGAGAAAGAAAGTTGTCCAAAACAGCTTCCAATCGAATGTTCATGTGAATAGAAAAGGCAGGAGAGTGGTCAGGTACTGTTTTCTCTCAGTTGGCAAGCTGCGCACACAATCGCAGTGTTGTACAGCTTGTTTCATCACCTTTGCGAAGTTGCCGCTCTCTCCGGCTCCCGGAGACGAAGAAGCTGCTTCTTCGCGCAAAGACGATTCTGCCGCTCACAGTGCTCTGCGGTGTGCGCCTTCTGCCGAAAGACGCCCGGGAGCGGTGCTTAGCTCTGCAGAGCACCGTACCTTCATCTTTAGCCTCTCTTCTCGTCTACATCTTAGCAAAAAGCTTTTCCACTCTGTCTGGCAAGGAGAAACTGTGCCAGCACAGAAAACATCTCCCATCGTGTTCTAGAGGCTGCACGGAGGTCTGCAGAGTGTTTTGCAAGAAGAGAAAGAAAGTTGTCCAAAACAGCTTCCAATCCAATGTTCATGTGAATAGAAAAGGCAGGTGAGTGGTCAGGTACTGTTTTCTCTCAGTTGGCAAGCTGCGCACACAATCGCAGTGTTGTACAGCTTGTTTCATCACCTTTGCCAAGTTGCCGCTCTCTCCGGCTCCGGGAGACGAAGAAGCTGCTTCTTCGCGCAAAGACGATTCTGCCGCTCACAGTGCTCTGCAGTGTGTGTCTTCTGCCGAAAGAGGTCCGGGAGCGGTGCTTAGCTCTGCAGAGCACCGTACCCTCGTCTTTAGCCTCTCTTCTCGTCTACATCTTAGCAAAAAGCTTTTCCACTCTGTCTGGCAAGGAGAAACTTTGCCAGCACAAAAAACATCTCCCATCGTGTTCTAGAGGCTGCACGGAGGTCTGCCGAGTGTTTTGCAAGAAGAGAAAGAAAGTTGTCCAAAATAGCTTGCAATCCAATGTTCATGTGAATAGAAAAGGCAGGAGAGTGGTCAGGTACTGTTTTTTCTCAGTTGGCAAGCTGCGCACACAATCGCAGTGTTGTACAGCTTGTTTCATCACCTTTGCGAAGTTGCCGCTCTCTCCGGCTCCCGGAGACGAAGAAGCTGCTTCCTCGCGCAAAGACGATTCTGCCGCTCACAGTGCTCTGCGGTGTGCGCCTTCTGCCGAAAGACGCCCGGGAGAGGTGCTTAGCTCTGCAGAGCACCGTACCTTCATCTTTAGCCTCTCTTCTCGTCTACATCTTAGCAAAAAGCTTTTCCACTCTGTCTGGCAAGGAGAAACTTTGCCAGCACAAAAAACATCTCCCATCGTGTTCTACAGGCTGCACGGAGGTCTGCCGAGTGTTTTGCAAGAAGAGAAACAAAGTTGTCCAAAACAGCTTCCAATCCAATGTTCATGAGAATAGAAAAGGCAGGAGAGTGGTCAGGTACTGCTTTTTCTCAGTTGGCAAGCTGCGCACACAATCGCAGTGTTGTACAGCTTGTTTCATCACCTTTGCAAAGTTGCCGCTCTCTCCGGCTCCTGGAGACGAAGAAGCTGCTTCTTCGCGCAAAGACGATTCTGCCGCTCACAGTGCTCTGCGGTGTGCGCCTTCTGCCGAAAGAAATCCGGGAGAGGTGCTTAGCTCTGCAGAGCACCGTACCTTCGTCTTTAGCCTCTCTTCTCGTCTACATCTTAGCAAAAAGCTTTTCCACTCTGTCTGGCAAGGAGAAACTGTGCCAGCACAAAAAACATCTCCCATCGTGTTCTAGAGGCTGCACGGAGGTCTGCCGAGTGTTTTGCAAGAAGAGAAGGAAAGTTGTCCAAAACAGCTTGCAATCGAATGTTCATGTGAATAGAAAAGGCAGGAGAGTGGTCAGGTACTGTTTTCTCTCAGTTGCCAAGCTGCGCACACAATCGCAGTGTTGTACAGCTTGTTTCATCACCTTTGCGAAGTTGCCGCTCTCTCCGGCTCCCGGAGACGAAGAAGCTGCTTCTTCGCGCAAAGACGATTCTGCCGCTCACAGTGCTCTGCGGTGTGCGCCTTCTGCCGAAAGAGGTCCGGGAGCGGTGCTTAGCTCTGCAGAGCACCGTACCTTCGTCTTTAGCCTCTCTTCTTGTCTACATCTTAGCAAAAAGCTTTTCCACTCTGTCTGGCAAGGAGAAACTTTGCCAGCACAAAAAACATCTCCCATCGTGTTCTAGAGGCTGCACGGAGGTCTGCCGAGTGTTTTGCAAGAAGAGAAAGAAAGTTGTCCAAAACAGCTTCCAATCGAATATTCATGTGAATAGAAAAGGCAGGAGAGTGGTCAGGTACTGTTTTCTCTCAGTTGGCAAGCTGCGCACACAATCGCAGTGTTGTACAGCTTGTTTCATCACCTTTGCCAAGTTGCCGCTCTCTCCGGCTCCCGGAGACGAAGAAGCTGCTTCTTCGCGCAAAGACGATTCTGCCGCTCACAGTGCTCTGCGGTGTGTGTCTTCTGCCGAAAAAGATCCGGGAGCGGTGCTTAGCTGTGCAGAGCACCGTACCTTCGTCTTTAGCCTCTCTTCTCGTCTACATCTTAGCAAAAAGCTTTTCCACTCTGTCTGGCAAGGAGAAACTGTGCCAGCACAAAAAACATCTCCCATCGTGTTCTAGAGGCTGCACGGAGGTCTGCCGAGTGTTTTGCAAGAAGAGAAAGAAAGTTGTCCAAAACAGCTTGCAATCGAATGTTCATGAGAATAGAAAAGGCAGGAGAGTGGTCAGGTACTGTTTTCTCTCAGTTGGCAAGCTGCGCACACAATCGCAGTGTTGTACAGCTTGTTTCATCGCCTTTGCGAAGCTGCCGCTCTCTCCGGCTCCCGGAGACGAAGAAGCTGCTTCTTAGCGCAAAGACGATTCTGCCGCTCACAGGTCTCTGCGGTGTGCGCCTTCTGCCGAAAGACGCCCGGGAGCGGTGCTTAGCTCTGCAGAGTACAGTACCTTCGTCTTTAGCCTCTCTTCTCGTCTACATCTTAGCAAAAAGCTTTTCCACTCTGTCTGGCAAGGAGAAACTGTGCCAGCACAAGAAACATCTCCCATCGTGTTCTAGAGGCTGCACGGAGGTCTGCCGAGTGTTTTGCAAGAAGAGAAGGAAAGTTGTCCAAAACAGCTTCCAATCGAATGTTCATGTGAATAGAAAAGGCAGGAGAGTGGTCAGGTACTGTTTTTCTCTCAGTTGCCAAGCTGCGCACACAATCGCAGTGTTGTACAGCTTGTTTCATCACCTTTGCGAAGTTGCCGCTCTCTCCGGCTCCCGGAGACGAAGAAGCTGCTTCTTCGCGCAAAGACGATTCTGCCGCTCACAGTGCTCTGCGGTGTGCGCCTTCTGCCGAAAGACGCCCGGGAGCGGTGCTTAGCTCTGCAGAGCACCGTACCTTCGTCTTTAGCCTCTCTTCTCGTCTACATCTTAGCAAAAAGCTTTTCCACTCTGTCTGGCAAGGAGAAACTGTGCCAGCACAAAAAACATCTCCCATCGTGTTCTAGAGGCTGCACGGAGGTCTGCCGAGTGTTTTGCAAGAAGAGAAAGAAAGTTGTCCAAAACAGCTTGCAATCGAATGTTCATGTGAATAGAAAAGGCAGGAGAGTGGTCAGGTACTGTTTTCTCTCAGTTGCCAAGCTGCGCACACAATCGCAGTGTTGTACAGCTTGTTTCATCACCTTTGCGAAGTTGCCGCTCTCTGCGGCTTCGGGAGACGAAGAAGCTGCTTCTTCGCGCAAAGACGATTCTGCCGCTCACAGTGCTCTGCGGTGTGCGCCTTCTGCCGAAAGACGCCCGGGAGCGGTGCTTAGCTCTGCAGAGCACCGTACCTTCGTCTTTAGCCTCTCTTCTCGTCTACATCTTAGCAAAAAGCTTTTCCACTCTGTCTGGCAAGGAGAAACTTTGCCAGCACAAAAAACATCTCCCATCGTGTTCTAGAGGCTGCACGGAGGTCTGCCGAGTGTTTTGCAAGAAGAGAAAGAAAGTTGTCCAAAACAGCTTCCAATCCAATGTTCATGTGAATAGAAAAGGCAGGAGAGTGGTCAGGTACTGTTTTTTCTCAGTTGGCAAGCTGCGCACACAATCGCAGTGTTGTACAGCTTGTTTCATCACCTTTGCGAAGCTGCCGCTCTCTCCGGCTCCCGGAGACGAAGAAGCTGCTTCTTCGCGCAAAGACGATTCTGCCGCTCACAGTGCTCTGCAGTGTGTGTCTTCTGCCGAAAGAGATCCGGGAGCGGTGCTTAGCTCTGCAGAGCACCGTACCTTCGTCTTTAGCCTCTCTTCTCGTCTACATCTTAGCAAAAAGCTTTTCCACTCTGTCTGGCAAGGAGAAACTGTGCCAGCACAAAAAACATCTCCCATCGTGTTCTAGAGGCTGCACGGAGTTCTGCCGAGTGTTTTGCAAGAAGAGAAGGAAAGTTGTCCAAAACAGCTTGCAATCGAATGTTCATGTGAATAGAAAAGGCAGGAGAGTGGTCAGGTACTGTTTTCTCTCAGTTGCCAAGCTGCGCACACAATCGCAGTGTTGTACAGCTTGTTTCATCGCCTTTGCGAAGCTGCCGCTCTCTCCGGCTCCCGGAGACGAAGAAGCTGCTTCTTCGCGCAAAGACGATTCTGCCGCTCACAGTGCTCTGCGGTGTGCGCCTTCTGCCGAAAGACGCCCGGGAGCGGTGCTTAGCTCTGCAGAGCACCGTACCTTCGTCTTTAGCCTCTCTTCTCGTCTACATCTTAGCAAAAAGCTTTTCCACTCTGTCTGGCAAGGAGAAACTGTGCCAGCACAAAAAACATCTCCGATCGTGTTCTAGAGGCTGCACGGAGGTCTGCCGAGTGTTTTGCAAGAAGAGAAGGAAAGTTGTCCAAAACAGCTTGCAATCGAATGTTCATGTGAATAGAAAGGCAGGAGAGTGGTCAGGTACTGTTTTCTCTCAGTTGCCAAGCTGCGCACACAATCGCAGTGTTGTACAGCTTGTTTCATCACCTTTGCGAAGTTGCCGCTCTCTGCGGCTCCGGGAGACGAAGAAGCTGCTTCTTCGCGCAAAGACGATTCTGCCGCTCACAGTGCTCTGCGGTGTGCGCCTTCTGCCGAAAGAAATCCGGGAGCGGTGCTTAGCTCTGCAGAGCACCGTACCTTCGTCTTTAGCCTCTCTTCTTGTCTACATCTTAGCAAAAAGCTTTTCCACTCTGTCTGGCAAGGAGAAACTTTGCCAGCAAAAAAAACATCTCCCATCGTGTTCTACAGGCTGCACGGAGGTCTGCCGAGTGTTTTGCAAGAAGAGAAAGAAAGTTGTCCAAAACAGCTTCCAATCCAATGTTCATGAGAATAGAAAAGGCAGGAGAGTGGTCAGGTACTGTTTTTTCTCAGTTGGCAAGCTGCGCACACAATCGCAGTGTTGTACAGCTTGTTTCATCACCTTTGCAAAGTTGCCGCTCTCTCCGGCTCCTGGAGACGAAGAAGCTGCTTCTTCGCACAAAGACGATTCTGCCGCTCACAGTGCTCTGCGGTGTGCGCCTTCTGCCGAAAGAAATCCGGGAGCGGTGCTTAGCTCTGCAGAGCACCGTACCTTCGTCTTTAGCCTCTCTTCTCGTCTACATCTTAGCAAAAAGCTTTTCCACTCTGTCTGGCAAGGAGAAACTGTGCCAGCACAAAAAACATCTCCCATCGTGTTCTAGAGGCTGCACGGAGGTCTGCCGAGTGTTTTGCAAGAAGAGAAGGAAAGTTGTCCAAAACAGCTTGCAATCGAATGTTCATGTGAATAGAAAAGGCAGGAGAGTGGTCAGGTACTGTTTTCTCTCAGTTGCCAAGCTGCGCACACAATCGCAGTGTTGTACAGCTTGTTTCATCACCTTTGCGAAGTTGCCGCTCTCTCCGGCTCCCGGAGACGAAGAAGCTGCTTCTTCGCGCAAAGACGATTCTGCCGCTCACAGTGCTCTGCGGTGTGCGCCTTCTGCCGAAAGAGATCCGGGAGCGGTGCTTAGCTCTGCAGAGCACCGTACCTTCGTCTTTAGCCTCTCTTCTCGTCTACATCTTAGCAAAAAGCTTTTCCACTCTGTCTGGCAAGGAGAAACTTTGCCAGCACAAAAAACATCTCCCATCGTGTTCTAGAGGCTGCACGGAGGTCTGCCGAGTGTTTTGCAAGAAGAGAAAGAAAGTTGTCCAAAACAGCTTCCAATCGAATATTCATGTGAATAGAAAAGGCAGGAGAGTGGTCAGGTACTGTTTTCTCTCAGTTGGCAAGCTGCGCACACAATCGCAGTGTTGTACAGCTTGTTTCATCACCTTTGCCAAGTTGCCGCTCTCTCCGGCTCCCGGAGACGAAGAAGCTGCTTCTTCGCGCAAAGACGATTCTGCCGCTCACAGTGCTCTGCGGTGTGCGCCTTCTGCCGAAAGACGCCCGGGAGCGGTGCTTAGCTCTGCAGAGCACCGTACCTTCGTCTTTAGCCTCTCTTCTCGTCTACATCTTAGCAAAAAGCTTTTCCACTCTGTCTGGCAAGGAGAAACTGTGCCAGCACAAAAAACATCTCCCATCGTGTTCTAGAGGCTGCACGGAGGTCTGCCGAGTGTTTTGCAAGAAGAGAAAGAAAGTTGTCCAAAACAGCTTGCAATCGAATGTTCATGTGAATAGAAAAGGCAGGAGAGTGGTCAGGTACTGTTTTCTCTCAGTTGCCAAGCTGCGCACACAATCGCAGTGTTGTACAGCTTGTTTCATCACCTTTGCGAAGTTGCCGCTCTCTGCGGCTCCGGGAGACGAAGAAGCTGCTTCTTCGCGCAAAGACGATTCTGCCGCTCACAGTGCTCTGCGGTGTGCGCCTTCTGCCGAAAGACGCCCGGGAGCGGTGCTTAGCTCTGCAGAGCACCGTACCTTCGTCTTTAGCCTCTCTTCTCGTCTACATCTTAGCAAAAAGCTTTTCCACTCTGTCTGGCAAGGAGAAACTTTGCCAGCACAAAAAACATCTCCCATCGTGTTCTAGAGGCTGCACGGAGGTCTGCCGAGTGTTTTGCAAGAAGAGAAAGAAAGTTGTCCAAAACAGCTTCCAATCCAATGTTCATGTGAATAGAAAAGGCAGGAGAGTGGTCAGGTACTGTTTTTTCTCAGTTGGCAAGCTGCGCACACAATCGCAGTGTTGTACAGCTTGTTTCATCACCTTTGCGAAGCTGCCGCTCTCTCCGGCTCCCGGAGACGAAGAAGCTGCTTCTTCGCGCAAAGACGATTCTGCCGCTCACAGTGCTCTGCAGTGTGTGTCTTCTGCCGAAAGAGATCCGGGAGCGGTGCTTAGCTCTGCAGAGCACCGTACCTTCGTCTTTAGCCTCTCTTCTCGTCTACATCTTAGCAAAAAGCTTTTCCACTCTGTCTGGCAAGGAGAAACTGTGCCAGCACAAAAAACATCTCCCATCGTGTTCTAGAGGCTGCACGGAGGTCTGCCGAGTGTTTTGCAAGAAGAGAAGGAAAGTTGTCCAAAACAGCTTGCAATCGAATGTTCATGTGAATAGAAAAGGCAGGAGAGTGGTCAGGTACTGTTTTCTCTCAGTTGGCAAGCTGCGCACACAATCGCAGTGTTGTACAGCTTGTTTCATCGCCTTTGCGAAGCTGCCGCTCTCTCCGGCTCCCGGAGACGAAGAAGCTGCTTCTTCGCGCAAAGACGATTCTGCCGCTCACAGTGCTCTGCGGTGTGCGCCTTCTGCCGAAAGACGCCCGGGAGCGGTGCTTAGCTCTGCAGAGCACCGTACCTTCGTCTTTAGCCTCTCTTCTCGTCTACATCTTAGCAAAAAGCTTTTCCACTCTGTCTGGCAAGGAGAAACTGTGCCAGCACAAAAAACATCTCCCATCGTCTTCTAGAGGCTGCACGGAGGTCTGCCGAGTGTTTTGCAAGAAGAGAAGGAAAGTTGTCCAAAACAGCTTGCAATCGAATGTTCATGTGAATAGAAAGGCAGGAGAGTGGTCAGGTACTGTTTTCTCTCAGTTGCCAAGCTGCGCACACAATCGCAGTGTTGTACAGCTTGTTTCATCACCTTTGCGAAGTTGCCGCTCTCTCCGGCTCCCGGAGACGAAGAAGCTGCTTCTTCGCGCAAAGACGATTCTGCCGCTCACAGTGCTCTGCGGTGTGCGCCTTCTGCCGAAAGACGCCCGGGAGCGGTGCTTAGCTCTGCAGAGCACCGTACCTTCGTCTTTAGCCTCTCTTCTCGTCTACATCTTAGCAAAAAGCTTTTCCACTCTGTCTGGCAAGGAGAAACTGTGCCAGCACAAAAAACATCTCCCATCGTGTTCTAGAGGCTGCACGGAGGTCTGCCGAGTGTTTTGCAAGAAGAGAAAGAAAGTTGTCAAAAACAGCTTGCAATCGAATGTTCATGTGAATAGAAAAGGCAGGAGAGTGGTCAGGTACTGTTTTCTCTCAGTTGGCAAGCTGCGCACACAATCGCAGTGTTGTACAGCTTGTTTCATCACCTTTGCGAAGTTGCCGCTCTCTGCGGCTCCGGGAGACGAAGAAGCTGCTTCTTCGCGCAAAGACGATTCTGCCGCTCACAGTGCTCTGCGGTGTGCGCCTTCTGCTGAAAGAAATCCGGGAGAGGTGCTTAGCTCTGCAGAGCACCGTACCTTCGTCTTTAGCCTCTCTTCTTGTCTACATCTTAGCAAAAAGCTTTTCCACTCTGTCTGGCAAGGAGAAACTTTGCCAGCACAAAAAACATCTCCCATCGTGTTCTAGAGGCTGCACGGAGGTCTGCCGAGTGTTTTGCAAGAAGAGAAAGAAAGTTGTCCAAAACAGCTTGCAATCCAATGTTCATGTGAATAGAAAAGGCAGGAGAGTGGTCAGGTACTGTTTTCTCTCAGTTGGCAAGCTGCGCACACAATCGCAGTGTTGTACAGCTTGTTTCATCACCTTTGCAAAGTTGCCGCTCTCTCCGGCTCCCGGAGACGAAGAAGCTGCTTCTTCGCGCAAAGACGATTCTGCCGCTCACAGTGCTCTGCGGTGTGTGTCTTCTGCCGAAAGAGATCCGGGAGCGGTGCTTAGCTCTGCAGAGCACCGTACCTTCGTCTTTAGCCTCTCTTCTCGTCTACATCTTAGCAAAAAGCTTTTCCACTCTGTCTGGCAAGGAGAAACTGTGCCAGCACAAAAAACATCTCCCATCGTCTTCTAGAGGCTGCACGGAGGTCTGCCGAGTGTTTTGCAAGAAGAGAAGGAAAGTTGTCCAAAACAGCTTGCAATCGAATGTTCATGTGAATAGAAAAGGCAGGAGAGTGGTCAGGTACTGTTTTCTCTCAGTTGGCAAGCTGCGCACACAATCGCAGTGTTGTACAGCTTGTTTCATCGCCTTTGCGAAGCAGCCGCTCTCTCCGGCTCCCGGAGACGAAGAAGCTGCTTCTTCGCGCAAAGACGATTCTGCCGCTCACAGTGCTCTGCGGTGTGCGCCTTCTGCCGAAAGACGCCCGGGAGAGGTGCTTAGCTCTGCAGAGCACCGTACCTTCGTCTTTAGCCTCTCTTCTCGTCTACATCTTAGCAAAAAGCTTTTCCACTCTGTCTGGCAAGGAGAAACTGTGCCAGCACAAAAATCATCTCCCATCGTGTTCTAGAGGCTGCAGTGAGGTCTGCCGAGTGTTTTGCAAGAAGAGAAAGAAAGTTGTCCAAAACAGCTTGCAATCGAATGTTCATGTGAATAGAAAAGGCAGGAGAGTGGTCAGGTACTGTTTTTTCTCAGTTGCCAAGCTGCGCACACAATCGCAGTGTTGTACAGCTTGTTTCATCACCTTTGCCAAGTTGCCGCTCTCTCCGGCTCCCGGAGACGAAGAAGCTGCTTCTTCGCGCAAAGACGATTCTGCCGCTCACAGTGCTCTGCGGTGTGCGCCTTCTGCCGAAAGACGCCCGGGAGCGGTGCTTAGCTCTGCAGAGCACCGTACCTTCGTCTTTAGCCTCTCTTCTCGTCTACATCTTAGCAAAAAGCTTTTCCACTCTGTCTGGCAAGGAGAAACTGTGCCAGCACAAAAAACATCTCCCATCGTCTTCTAGAGGCTGCACGGAGGTCTCTCGAGTGTTTTGCAAGAAGAGAAGGAAAGTTGTCCAAAACAGCTTGCAATCGAATGTTCATGTGAATAGAAAAGGCAGGAGAGTGGTCAGGTACTGTTTTCTCTCAGTTGGCAAGCTGCGCACACAATCGCAGTGTTGTACAGCTTGTTTCATCACCTTTGCGAAGTTGCCGCTCTCTCCGGCTCCCGGAGACGAAGAAGCTGCTTCTTCGCGCAAAGACGATTCTGCCGCTCACAGTGCTCTGCGGTGTGCGCCTTCTGCCGAAAGAGATCCGGGAGCGGTGCTTAGCTCTGCAGAGCACCGTACCTTCGTCTTTAGCCTCTCTTCTCGTCTACATCTTAGCAAAAAGCTTTTCCACTCTGTCTGGCAAGGAGAAACTGTGCCAGCACAAAAAACATCTCCCATCGTGTTCTAGAGGCTGCACGGAGGTCTGCCGAGTGTTTTGCAAGAAGAGAAAGAAAGTTGTCCAAAACAGCTTGCAATCGAATGTTCATGTGAATAGAGAAGGCAGGAGAGTGGTCAGGTACTGTTTTCTCTCAGTTGCCAAGCTGCGCACACAATCGCAGTGTTGTACAGCTTGTTTCATCGCCTTTGCGAAGCTGCCGCTCTCTCCGGCTCCCGGAGACGAAGAAGCTGCTTCTTCGCGAAAAGACGATTCTGCCGCTCACAGTGCTCTGCGGTGTGCGCCTTCTGCCGAAAGAGGTCCGGGAGCGGTGCTTAGCTCTGCAGAGCACCGTACCTTCGTCTTTAGCCTCTCTTCTCGTCTACATCTTAGCAAAAAGCTTTTCCACTCTGTCTGGCAAGGAGAAACTGTGCCAGCACAAAAAACATCTCCCATCGTGTTCTAGAGGCTGCACGGAGGTCTGCCGAGTGTTTTGCAAGAAGAGAAGGAAAGTTGTCCAAAACAGCTTGCAATCGAATGTTCATGTGAATAGAAAAGGCAGGAGAGTGGTCAGGTACTGTTTTCTCTCAGTTGGCAAGCTGCGCACACAATCGCAGTGTTGTACAGCTTGTTTCATCACCTTTGCGAAGTTGCCGCTCTCTCCGGCTCCCGGAGACGAAGAAGCTGCTTCTTCGCGCAAAGACGATTCTGCCGCTCACAGTGCTCTGCAGTGTGTGTCTTCTGCCGAAAGAGGTCCGGGAGCTGTGCTTAGCTGTGCAGAGCACCGTACCTTCGTCTTTAGCCTCTCTTCTCGTCTACATCTTAGCAAAAAGCTTTTCCACTCTGTTTGGCAAGGACAAACTGTGCCAGCACAGAAAACATCTCCCATCGTGTTCTAGAGGCTGCACGGAGGTCTGCCGAGTGTTTTGCAAGAAGAGAAAGAAAGTTGTCCAAAACAGCTTCCAATCGAATGTTCATGAGAATAGAAAAGGAAGGAGAGTGGTCAGGTACTGTTTTCTCTCAGTTTCCAAGCTGCGCACAAAATCGCAGTGTTGTACAGCTTGTTTCATCACCTTTGCGAAGTTGCCGCTCTCTCCGGCTCCCGGAGACGAAGAAGCTGCTTCTTCGCGCAAAGACGATTCTGCCGCTCACAGTGCTCTGTGGTGTGCGCCTTCTGCCGAAAGACGCCCGGGAGCGGTGCTTAGCTCTGCAGAGCACCGTACCTTCGTCTTTAGCCTCTCTTCTCGTCTACATCTTAACAAAAAGCTTTTCCACTCTGTCTGGCAAGGAGAAACTGTGCCAGCACAAAAAACATCTCCCATCGTGTTCTAGAGGCTGCACGGAGGTCTCTCGAGTGTTTTGCAAGAAGAGAAGGAAAGTTGTCCAAAACAGCTTGCAATCGAATGTTCATGTGAATAGAAAAGGCAGGAGAGTGGTCAGGTACTGTTTTCTCTCAGTTGGCAAGCTGCGCACACAATCGCAGTGTTGTACAGCTTGTTTCATCACCTTTGCGAAGTTGCCGCTCTCTCCGGCTCCCGGAGACGAAGAAGCTGCTTCTTCGCGCAAAGACGATTCTGCCGCTCACAGTGCTCTGCGGTGTGCGCCTTCTGCCGAAAGAGATCCGGGAGCGGTGCTTAGCTCTGCAGAGCACCGTACCTTCGTCTTTAGCCTCTCTTCTCGTCTACATCTTAGCAAAAAGCTTTTCCACTCTGTCTGGCAAGGAGAAACTGTGCCAGCACAAAAAACATCTCCCATCGTGTTCTAGAGGCTGCACGGAGGTCTGCCGAGTGTTTTGCAAGAAGAGAAAGAAAGTTGTCCAAAACAGCTTGCAATCGAATGTTCATGTGAATAGAGAAGGCAGGAGAGTGGTCAGGTACTGTTTTCTCTCAGTTGGCAAGCTGCGCACACAATCGCAGTGTTGTACAGCTTGTTTCATCGCCTTTGCGAAGCTGCCGCTCTCTCCGGCTCCCGGAGACGAAGAAGCTGCTTCTTCGCGAAAAGACGATTCTGCCGCTCACAGTGCTCTGCGGTGTGCGCCTTCTGCCGAAAGAGGTCCGGGAGCGGTGCTTAGCTCTGCAGAGCACCGTACCTTCGTCTTTAGCCTCTCTTCTCGTCTACATCTTAGCAAAAACCTTTTCCACTCTGTCTGGCAAGGAGAAACTGTGCCAGCACAAAAAACATCTCCCATCGTGTTCTAGAGGCTGCACGGAGGTCTGCCGAGTGTTTTGCAAGAAGAGAAGGAAAGTTGTCCAAAACAGCTTGCAATCGAATGTTCATGTGAATAGAAAAGGCAGGAGAGTGGTCAGGTACTGTTTTCTCTCAGTTGGCAAGCTGCGCACACAATCGCAGTGTTGTACAGCTTGTTTCATCACCTTTGCGAAGTTGCCGCTCTCTCCGGCTCCCGGAGACGAAGAAGCTGCTTCTTCGCGCAAAGACGATTCTGCCGCTCACAGTGCTCTGCGGTGTGCGCCTTCTGCCGAAAGAGATCCGGGAGCGGTGCTTAGCTCTGCAGAGCACCGTACCTTCGTCTTTAGCCTCTCTTCTCGTCTACATCTTAGCAAAAAGCTTTTCCACTCTGTCTGGCAAGGAGAAACTGTGCCAGCACAGAAAACATCTCCCATCGTGTTCTAGAGGCTTCACGGAGGTCTGCCGAGTGTTTTGCAAGAAGAGAAGGAAAGTTGTCCAAAACAGCTTGCAATCGAATGTTCATGTGAATAGAAAAGGCAGGAGAGTGGTCAGGTACTGTTTTCTCTCAGTTGGCAAGCTGCGCACACAATCGCAGTGTTGTACAGCTTGTTTCATCGCCTTTGCGAAGCAGCCGCTCTCTCCGGCTCCCGGAGACGAAGAAGCTGCTTCTTCGCGCAAAGACGATTCTGCCGCTCACAGTGCTCTGCGGTGTGCGCCTTCTGCCGAAAGACGCCCGGGAGAGGTGCTTAGCTCTGCAGAGCACCGTACCTTCGTCTTTAGCCTCTCTTCTCGTCTACATCTTAGCAAAAAGCTTTTCCACTCTGTCTGGCAAGGAGAAACTGTGCCAGCACAAAAATCATCTCCCATCGTGTTCTAGAGGCTGCAGTGAGGTCTGCCGAGTGTTTTGCAAGAAGAGAAAGAAAGTTGTCCAAAACAGCTTGCAATCGAATGTTCATGTGAATAGAAAAGGCAGGAGAGTGGTCAGGTACTGTTTTCTCTCAGTTGGCAAGCTGCGCACACAATCGCAGTGTTGTACAGCTTGTTTCATCACCTTTGCGAAGTTGCCGCTCTCTGCGGCTCCGGGAGACGAAGAAGCTGCTTCTTCGCGCAAAGACGATTCTGCCGCTCACACTGCTCTGCGGTGTGCGCCTTCTGCCGAAAGAGATCCGGGAGCGGTGCTTAGCTCTGCAGAGCACCGTACCTTCGTCTTTAGCCTCTCTTCTCGTCTACATCTTAGCAAAAAGCTTTTCCACTCTGTCTGGCAAGGAGAAACTTTGCCAGCACAAAAAACATCTCCCATCGTGTTCTAGAGGCTGCACGGAGGTCTGCCGAGTGTTTTGCAAGAAGAGAAAGAAAGTTGTCCAAAACAGCTTGCAATCGAATGTTCATGTGAATAGAAAAGGCAGGAGAGTGGTCAGGTACTGTTTTTTCTCAGTTGCCAAGCTGCGCACACAATCGCAGTGTTGTACAGCTTGTTTCATCACCTTTGCCAAGTTGCCGCTCTCTCCGGCTCCCGGAGACGAAGAAGCTGCTTCTTCGCGCAAAGACGATTCTGCCGCTCACAGTGCTCTGCGGTGTGCGCCTTCTGCCGAAAGACGCCCGGGAGCGGTGCTTAGCTCTGCAGAGCACCGTACCTTCGTCTTTAGCCTCTCTTCTCGTCTACATCTTAGCAAAAAGCTTTTCCACTCTGTCTGGCAAGGAGAAACTGTGCCAGCACAAAAAACATCTCCCATCGTCTTCTAGAGGCTGCACGGAGGTCTGCCGAGTGTTTTGCAAGAAGAGAAAGAAAGTTGTCCAAAACAGCTTCCAATCGAATGTTCATGTGAATAGAAAAGGCAGGAGAGTGGTCAGGTACTGTTTTCTCTCAGTTGCCAAGCTGCGCACACAATCGCAGTGTTGTACAGCTTGTTTCATCACCTTTGCGAAGTTGCCGCTCTCTCCGGCTCCCGGAGACGAAGAAGCTGCTTCTTCGCGCAAAGACGATTCTGCCGCTCACAGTGCTCTGCAGTGTGTGTCTTCTGCCGAAAGAGGTCCGGGAGCTGTGCTTAGCTGTGCAGAGCACCGTACCTTCGTCTTTAGCCTCTCTTCTCGTCTACATCTTAGCAAAAAGCTTTTCCACACTGTTTGGCAAGGACAAACTGTGCCAGCACAGAAAACATCTCCCATCGTGTTCTAGAGGCTGCACGGAGGTCTGCCGAGTGTTTTGCAAGAAGAGAAAGAAAGTTGTCCAAAACAGCTTGCAATCGAATGTTCATGAGAATAGAAAAGGCAGGAGAGTGGTCAGGTACTGTTTTCTCTCAGTTTCCAAGCTGCGCACAAAATCGCAGTGTTGTACAGCTTGTTTCATCACCTTTGCGAAGTTGCCGCTCTCTCCGGCTCCCGGAGACGAAGAAGCTGCTTCTTCGCGCAAAGACGATTCTGCCGCTCACAGTGCTCTGTGGTGTGCGCCTTCTGCCGAAAGACGCCCGGGAGCGGTGCTTAGCTCTGCAGAGCACCGTACCTTCGTCTTTAGCCTCTCTTCTCGTCTACATCTTAACAAAAAGCTTTTCCACTCTGTCTGGCAAGGAGAAACTGTGCCAGCACAAAAAACATCTCCCATCGTCTTCTAGAGGCTGCACGGAGGTCTCTCGAGTGTTTTGCAAGAAGAGAAGGAAAGTTGTCCAAAACAGCTTGCAATCGAATGTTCATGTGAATAGAAAAGGCAGGAGAGTGGTCAGGTACTGTTTTCTCTCAGTTGGCAAGCTGCGCACACAATCGCAGTGTTGTACAGCTTGTTTCATCACCTTTGCGAAGTTGCCGCTCTCTCCGGCTCCCGGAGACGAAGAAGCTGCTTCTTCGCGCAAAGACGATTCTGCCGCTCACAGTGCTCTGCGGTGTGCGCCTTCTGCCGAAAGAGATCCGGGAGCGGTGCTTAGCTCTGCAGAGCACCGTACCTTCGTCTTTAGCCTCTCTTCTCGTCTACATCTTAGCAAAAAGCTTTTCCACTCTGTCTGGCAAGGAGAAACTGTGCCAGCACAAAAAACATCTCCCATCGTGTTCTAGAGGCTGCACGGAGGTCTGCCGAGTGTTTTGCAAGAAGAGAAAGAAAGTTGTCCAAAACAGCTTGCAATCGAATGTTCATGTGAATAGAGAAGGCAGGAGAGTTGTCAGGTACTGTTTTCTCTCAGTTGCCAAGCTGCGCACACAATCGCAGTGTTGTACAGCTTGTTTCATCGCCTTTGCGAAGCTGCCGCTCTCTCCGGCTCCCGGAGACGAAGAAGCTGCTTCTTCGCGAAAAGACGATTCTGCCGCTCACAGTGCTCTGCGGTGTGCGCCTTCTGCCGAAAGAGGTCCGGGAGCGGTGCTTAGCTCTGCAGAGCACCGTACCTTCGTCTTTAGCCTCTCTTCTCGTCTACATCTTAGCAAAAAGCTTTTCCACTCTGTCTGGCAAGGAGAAACTGTGCCAGCACAAAAAACATCTCCCATCGTGTTCTAGAGGCTGCACGGAGGTCTGCCGAGTGTTTTGCAAGAAGAGAAGGAAAGTTGTCCAAAACAGCTTGCAATCGAATGTTCATGTGAATAGAAAAGGCAGGAGAGTGGTCAGGTACTGTTTTCTCTCAGTTGGCAAGCTGCGCACACAATCGCAGTGTTGTACAGCTTGTTTCATCACCTTTGCGAAGTTGCCGCTCTCTCCGGCTCCCGGAGACGAAGAAGCTGCTTCTTCGCGCAAAGACGATTCTGCCGCTCACAGTGCTCTGCAGTGTGTGTCTTCTGCCGAAAGAGGTCCGGGAGCTGTGCTTAGCTGTGCAGAGCACCGTACCTTCGTCTTTAGCCTCTCTTCTCGTCTACATCTTAGCAAAAAGCTTTTCCACTCTGTTTGGCAAGGACAAACTGTGCCAGCACAGAAAACATCTCCCATCGTGTTCTAGAGGCTGCACGGAGGTCTGCCGAGTGTTTTGCAAGAAGAGAAAGAAAGTTGTCCAAAACAGCTTCCAATCGAATGTTCATGAGAATAGAAAAGGAAGGAGAGTGGTCAGGTACTGTTTTCTCTCAGTTTCCAAGCTGCGCACAAAATCGCAGTGTTGTACAGCTTGTTTCATCACCTTTGCGAAGTTGCCGCTCTCTCCGGCTCCCGGAGACGAAGAAGCTGCTTCTTCGCGCAAAGACGATTCTGCCGCTCACAGTGCTCTGTGGTGTGCGCCTTCTGCCGAAAGACGCCCGGGAGCGGTGCTTAGCTCTGCAGAGCACCGTACCTTCGTCTTTAGCCTCTCTTCTCGTCTACATCTTAACAAAAAGCTTTTCCACTCTGTCTGGCAAGGAGAAACTGTGCCAGCACAAAAAACATCTCCCATCGTGTTCTAGAGGCTGCACGGAGGTCTCTCGAGTGTTTTGCAAGAAGAGAAGGAAAGTTGTCCAAAACAGCTTGCAATCGAATGTTCATGTGAATAGAAAAGGCAGGAGAGTGGTCAGGTACTGTTTTCTCTCAGTTGGCAAGCTGCGCACACAATCGCAGTGTTGTACAGCTTGTTTCATCACCTTTGCGAAGTTGCCGCTCTCTCCGGCTCCCGGAGACGAAGAAGCTGCTTCTTCGCGCAAAGACGATTCTGCCGCTCACAGTGCTCTGCGGTGTGCGCCTTCTGCCGAAAGAGATCCGGGAGCGGTGCTTAGCTCTGCAGAGCACCGTACCTTCGTCTTTAGCCTCTCTTCTCGTCTACATCTTAGCAAAAAGCTTTTCCACTCTGTCTGGCAAGGAGAAACTGTGCCAGCACAAAAAACATCTCCCATCGTGTTCTAGAGGCTGCACGGAGGTCTGCCGAGTGTTTTGCAAGAAGAGAAAGAAAGTTGTCCAAAACAGCTTGCAATCGAATGTTCATGTGAATAGAGAAGGCAGGAGAGTGGTCAGGTACTGTTTTCTCTCAGTTGGCAAGCTGCGCACACAATCGCAGTGTTGTACAGCTTGTTTCATCGCCTTTGCGAAGCTGCCGCTCTCTCCGGCTCCCGGAGACGAAGAAGCTGCTTCTTCGCGAAAAGACGATTCTGCCGCTCACAGTGCTCTGCGGTGTGCGCCTTCTGCCGAAAGAGGTCCGGGAGCGGTGCTTAGCTCTGCAGAGCACCGTACCTTCGTCTTTAGCCTCTCTTCTCGTCTACATCTTAGCAAAAACCTTTTCCACTCTGTCTGGCAAGGAGAAACTGTGCCAGCACAAAAAACATCTCCCATCGTGTTCTAGAGGCTGCACGGAGGTCTGCCGAGTGTTTTGCAAGAAGAGAAGGAAAGTTGTCCAAAACAGCTTGCAATCGAATGTTCATGTGAATAGAAAAGGCAGGAGAGTGGTCAGGTACTGTTTTCTCTCAGTTGGCAAGCTGCGCACACAATCGCAGTGTTGTACAGCTTGTTTCATCACCTTTGCGAAGTTGCCGCTCTCTCCGGCTCCCGGAGACGAAGAAGCTGCTTCTTCGCGCAAAGACGATTCTGCCGCTCACAGTGCTCTGCGGTGTGCGCCTTCTGCCGAAAGAGATCCGGGAGCGGTGCTTAGCTCTGCAGAGCACCGTACCTTCGTCTTTAGCCTCTCTTCTCGTCTACATCTTAGCAAAAAGCTTTTCCACTCTGTCTGGCAAGGAGAAACTGTGCCAGCACAGAAAACATCTCCCATCGTGTTCTAGAGGCTTCACGGAGGTCTGCCGAGTGTTTTGCAAGAAGAGAAAGAAAGTTGTCCAAAACAGCTTGCAATCGAATGTTCATGTGAATAGAAAAGGCAGGAGAGTGGTCAGGTACTGTTTTCTCTCAGTTGCCAAGCTGAGCACACAATCGCAGTGTTGTACAGCTTGTTTCATCGCCTTTGCGAAGCTGCCGCTCTCTCCGGCTCCCGGAGACGAAGAAGCTGCTTCTTCGCGCAAAGACGATTCTGCCGCTCACAGTGCTCTGCGGTGTGCGCCTTCTGCCGAAAGACGCCCGGGAGCGGTGCTTAGCTCTTCAGAGCACCGTACCTTCGTCTTTAGCCTCTCTTCTCGTCTACATCTTAGCAAAAAGCTTTTCCACTCTGTCTGGCAAGGAGAAACTGTGCCAGCACAAAAAACATCTCCCATCGTGTTCTAGAGGCTGCACGGAGGTCTGCAGAGTGTTTTGCAAGAAGAGAAAGAAAGTTGTCCAAAACAGCTTCCAATCGAATATTCATGTGAATAGAAAAGGCAGGAGAGTGGTCAGGTACTGTTTTCTCTCAGTTGGCAAGCTGCGCACACAATCGCAGTGTTGTACAGCTTGTTTCATCACCTTTGCGAAGTTGCCGCTCTCTGCGGCTCCGGGAGACGAAGAAGCTGCTTCTTCGCGCAAAGACGATTCTGCCGCTCACAGTGCTCTGCGGTGTGCG
The DNA here is from genome assembly GCF_028551555.1 of Melozone crissalis. Taxonomy (NCBI): domain Eukaryota; kingdom Metazoa; phylum Chordata; class Aves; order Passeriformes; family Passerellidae; genus Melozone; species Melozone crissalis. The sequence goes on from NW_026536180.1 coordinate 94,522, forward strand.
CCTTCTGCCGAAAGAAATCCGAGAGCGGTGCTTAGCTCTGCAGAGCACCGTACCTTCGTCTTTAGCCTCTCTTCTTGTCTACATCTTAGCAAAAAGCTTTTCCACTCTGTCTGGCAAGGAGAAACTTTGCCAGCACAAAAAACATCTCCCATCGTGTTCTACAGGCTGCACGGAGGTCTGCCGAGTGTTTTGCAAGAAGAGAAAGAAAGTTGTCCAAAACAGCTTCCAATCCAATGTTCATGAGAATAGAAAAGGCAGGAGAGTGGTCAGGTACTGTTTTTTCTCAGTTGGCAAGCTGCGCACACAATCGCAGTGTTGTACAGCTTGTTTCATCACCTTTGCAAAGTTGCCGCTCTCTCCGGCTCCTGGAGACGAAGAAGCTGCTTCTTCGCGCAAAGACGATTCTGCCGCTCACAGTGCTCTGCGGTGTGCGCCTTCTGCCGAAAGAAATCCGGGAGCGGTGCTTAGCTCTGCAGAGCACCGTACCTTCGTCTTTAGCCTCTCTTCTCGTCTACATCTTAGCAAAAAGCTTTTCCACTCTGTCTGGCAAGGAGAAACTGTGCCAGCACAAAAAACATCTCCCATCGTGTTCTAGAGGCTGCACGGAGGTCTGCCGAGTGTTTTGCAAGAAGAGAAAGAAAGTTGTCCAAAACAGCTTGCAATCGAATGTTCATGTGAATAGAAAAGGCAGGAGAGTGGTCAGGTACTGTTTTCTCTCAGTTGGCAAGCTGCGCACACAATCGCAGTGTTGTACAGCTTGTTTCATCGCCTTTGCGAAGCTGCCGCTCTCTCCGGCTCCCGGAGACGAAGAAGCTGCTTCTTAGCGCAAAGACGATTCTGCCGCTCACAGGTCTCTGCGGTGTGCGCCTTCTGCCGAAAGACGCCCGGGAGCGGTGCTTAGCTCTGCAGAGCACAGTACCTTCGTCTTTAGCCTCTCTTCTCGTCTACATCTTAGCAAAAAGCTTTTCCACTCTGTCTGGCAAGGAGAAACTGTGCCAGCACAAGAAACATCTCCCATCGTGTTCTAGAGGCTGCACGGAGGTCTGCCGAGTGTTTTGCAAGAAGAGAAGGAAAGTTGTCCAAAACAGCTTCCAATCGAATGTTCATGTGAATAGAAAAGGCAGGAGAGTGGTCAGGTACTGTTTTCTCTCAGTTGCCAAGCTGCGCACACAATCGCAGTGTTGTACAGCTTGTTTCATCACCTTTGCGAAGTTGCCGCTCTCTCCGGCTCCCGGAGACGAAGAAGCTGCTTCTTCGCGCAAAGACGATTCTGCCGCTCACAGTGCTCTGCGGTGTGCGCCTTCTGCCGAAAGACGCCCGGGAGCGGTGCTTAGCTCTGCAGAGCACCGTACCTTCGTCTTTAGCCTCTCTTCTCGTCTACATCTTAGCAAAAAGCTTTTCCACTCTCTCTGGCAAGGAGAAACTGTGCCAGCACAAAAAACATCTCCCATCGTGTTCTAGAGGCTGCACGGAGGTCTGCCGAGTGTTTTGCAAGAAGAGAAGGAAAGTTGTCCAAAACAGCTTGCAATCGAATGTTCATGTGAATAGAAAAGGCAGGAGAGTGGTCAGGTACTGTTTTCTCTCAGTTGCCAAGCTGCGCACACAATCGCAGTGTTGTACAGCTTGTTTCATCGCCTTTGCGAATCTGCCGCTCTCTCCGGCTCCCGGAGACGAAGAAGCTGCTTCTTCGCGCAAAGACGATTCTGCCGCTCACAGTGCTCTGCGGTGTGCGCCTTCTGCCGAAAGACGCCCGGGAGAGGTGCTTAGCTCTGCAGAGCACCGTACCTTCGTCTTTAGCCTCTCTTCTTGTCTACATCTTAGCAAAAAGCTTTTCCACTCTGTCTGGCAAGGAGAAACTTTGCCAGCACAAAAAACATCTCCCATCGTGTTCTAGAGGCTGCACGGAGGTCTGCCGAGTGTTTTGCAAGAAGAGAAAGAAAGTTGTCCAAAACAGCTTGCAATCGAATGTTCATGTGAATAGAAAAGGCAGGAGAGTGGTCAGGTACTGTTTTCTCTCAGTTGGCAAGCTGCGCACACAATCGCAGTGTTGTACAGCTTGTTTCATCACCTTTGCCAAGTTGCCGCTCTCTCCGGCTCCCGGAGACGAAGAAGCTGCTTCTTCGCGCAAAGACGATTCTGCCGCTCACAGTGCTCTGCGGTGTGTGTCTTCTGCCGAAAGAGATCCGGGAGCGGTGCTTAGCTCTGCAGAGCACCGTACCTTCGTCTTTAGCCTCTCTTCTCGTCTACATCTTAGCAAAAAGCTTTTCCACTCTGTCTGGCAAGGAGAAACTGTGCCAGCACAAAAAACATCTCCCATCGTCTTCTAGAGGCTGCACGGAGGTCTGCCGAGTGTTTTGCAAGAAGAGAAGGAAAGTTGTCCAAAACAGCTTGCAATCGAATGTTCATGTGAATAGAAAAGGCAGGAGAGTGGTCAGGTACTGTTTTCTCTCAGTTGGCAAGCTGCGCACACAATCGCAGTGTTGTACAGCTTGTTTCATCGCCTTTGCGAAGCAGCCGCTCTCTCCGGCTCCCGGAGACGAAGAAGCTGCTTCTTCGCGCAAAGACGATTCTGCCGCTCACAGTGCTCTGCGGTGTGCGCCTTCTGCCGAAAGACGCCCGGGAGCGGTGCTTAGCTCTGCAGAGCACCGTACCTTCGTCTTTAGCCTCTCTTCTCGTCTACATCTTAGCAAAAAGCTTTTCCACTCTGTCTGGCAAGGAGAAACTGTGCCAGCACAAAAAACATCTCCCATCGTGTTCTAGAGGCTGCACGGAGGTCTGCAGAGTGTTTTGCAAGAAGAGAAAGAAAGTTGTCCAAAACAGCTTCCAATCGAATATTCATGTGAATAGAAAAGGCAGGAGAGTGGTCAGGTACTGTTTTCTCTCAGTTGGCAAGCTGCGCACACAATCGCAGTGTTGTACAGCTTGTTTCATCACCTTTGCGAAGTTGCCGCTCTCTGCGGCTCCGGGAGACGAAGAAGCTGCTTCTTCGCGCAAAGACGATTCTGCCGCTCACAGTGCTCTGCGGTGTGCGCCTTCTGCCGAAAGAAATCCGGGAGCGGTGCTTAGCTCTGCAGAGCACCGTACCTTCGTCTTTAGCCTCTCTTCTCGTCTACATCTTAGCAAAAAGCTTTTCCACTCTGTCTGGCAAGGAGAAACTGTGCCAGCACAAAAAACATCTCCCATCTTGTTCTAGAGGCTGCACGGAGGTCTGCCGAGTGTTTTGCAAGAAGAGAAGGAAAGTTGTCCAAAACAGCTTGCAATCGAATGTTCATGTGAATAGAAAAGGCAGGAGAGTGGTCAGGTACTGTTTTCTCTCAGTTGCCAAGCTGCGCACACAATCGCAGTGTTGTACAGCTTGTTTCATCACCTTTGCGAAGTTGCCGCTCTCTCCGGCTCCCGGAGACGAAGAAGCTGCTTCTTCGCGCAAAGACGATTCTGCCGCTCACAGTGCTCTGCGGTGTGCGCCTTCTGCCGAAAGAGATCCGGGAGCGGTGCTTAGCTCTGCAGAGCACCGTACCTTCGTCTTTAGCCTCTCTTCTTGTCTACATCTTAGCAAAAAGCTTTTCCACTCTGTCTGGCAAGGAGAAACTTTGCCAGCACAAAAAACATCTCCCATCGTGTTCTAGAGGCTGCACGGAGGTCTGCCGAGTGTTTTGCAAGAAGAGAAAGAAAGTTGTCCAAAACAGCTTCCAATCGAATATTCATGTGAATAGAAAAGGCAGGAGAGTGGTCAGGTACTGTTTTCTCTCAGTTGGCAAGCTGCGCACACAATCGCAGTGTTGTACAGCTTGTTTCATCACCTTTGCCAAGTTGCCGCTCTCTCCGGCTCCCGGAGACGAAGAAGCTGCTTCTTCGCGCAAAGACGATTCTGCCGCTCACAGTGCTCTGCGGTGTGTGTCTTCTGCCGAAAAAGATCCGGGAGCGGTGCTTAGCTGTGCAGAGCACCGTACCTTCGTCTTTAGCCTCTCTTCTCGTCTACATCTTAGCAAAAAGCTTTTCCACTCTGTCTGGCAAGGAGAAACTGTGCCAGCACAAAAAACATCTCCCATCGTGTTCTAGAGGCTGCACGGAGGTCTGCCGAGTGTTTTGCAAGAAGAGAAAGAAAGTTGTCCAAAACAGCTTGCAATCGAATGTTCATGTGAATAGAAAAGGCAGGAGAGTGGTCAGGTACTGTTTTCTCTCAGTTGGCAAGCTGCGCACACAATCGCAGTGTTGTACAGCTTGTTTCATCGCCTTTGCGAAGCTGCCGCTCTCTCCGGCTCCCGGAGACGAAGAAGCTGCTTCTTAGCGCAAAGACGATTCTGCCGCTCACAGGTCTCTGCGGTGTGCGCCTTCTGCCGAAAGACGCCCGGGAGCGGTGCTTAGCTCTGCAGAGCACAGTACCTTCGTCTTTAGCCTCTCTTCTCGTCTACATCTTAGCAAAAAGCTTTTCCACTCTGTCTGGCAAGGAGAAACTGTGCCAGCACAAGAAACATCTCCCATCGTGTTCTAGAGGCTGCACGGAGGTCTGCCGAGTGTTTTGCAAGAAGAGAAGGAAAGTTGTCCAAAACAGCTTCCAATCGAATGTTCATGTGAATAGAAAAGGCAGGAGAGTGGTCAGGTACTGTTTTCTCTCAGTTGCCAAGCTGCGCACACAATCGCAGTGTTGTACAGCTTGTTTCATCACCTTTGCGAAGTTGCCGCTCTCTCCGGCTCCCGGAGACGAAGAAGCTGCTTCTTCGCGCAAAGACGATTCTGCCGCTCACAGTGCTCTGCGGTGTGCGCCTTCTGCCGAAAGACGCCCGGGAGCGGTGCTTAGCTCTGCAGAGCACCGTACCTTCGTCTTTAGCCTCTCTTCTCGTCTACATCTTAGCAAAAAGCTTTTCCACTCTGTCTGGCAAGGAGAAACTGTGCCAGCACAAAAAACATCTCCCATCGTCTTCTAGAGGCTGCACGGAGGTCTGCCGAGTGTTTTGCAAGAAGAGAAAGAAAGTTGTCCAAAACAGCTTGCAATCGAATGTTCATGTGAATAGAAAAGGCAGGAGAGTGGTCAGGTACTGTTTTCTCTCAGTTGCCAAGCTGCGCACACAATCGCAGTGTTGTACAGCTTGTTTCATCACCTTTGCGAAGTTGCCGCTCTCTGCGGCTCCGGGAGACGAAGAAGCTGCTTCTTCGCGCAAAGACGATTCTGCCGCTCACAGTGCTCTGCGGTGTGCGCCTTCTGCCGAAAGACGCCCGGGAGCGGTGCTTAGCTCTGCAGAGCACCGTACCTTCGTCTTTAGCCTCTCTTCTCGTCTACATCTTAGCAAAAAGCTTTTCCACTCTGTCTGGCAAGGAGAAACTTTGCCAGCACAAAAAACATCTCCCATCGTGTTCTAGAGGCTGCACGGAGGTCTGCCGAGTGTTTTGCAAGAAGAGAAAGAAAGTTGTCCAAAACAGCTTCCAATCCAATGTTCATGTGAATAGAAAAGGCAGGAGAGTGGTCAGGTACTGTTTTTTCTCAGTTGGCAAGCTGCGCACACAATCGCAGTGTTGTACAGCTTGTTTCATCACCTTTGCCAAGTTGCCGCTCTCTCCGGCTCCCGGAGACGAAGAAGCTGCTTCTTCGCGCAAAGAGGATTCTGCCGCTCACAGTGCTCTGCAGTGTGTGTCTTCTGCCGAAAGAGATCCGGGAGCGGTGCTTAGCTCTGCAGAGCACCGTACCTTCGTCTTTAGCCTCTCTTCTCGTCTACATCTTAGCAAAAAGCTTTTCCACTCTGTCTGGCAAGGAGAAACTGTGCCAGCACAAAAAACATCTCCCATCGTGTTCTAGAGGCTGCACGGAGGTCTGCAGAGTGTTTTGCAAGAAGAGAAAGAAAGTTGTCCAAAACAGCTTCCAATCGAATATTCATGTGAATAGAAAAGGCAGGAGAGTGGTCAGGTACTGTTTTCTCTCAGTTGGCAAGCTGCGCACACAATCGCAGTGTTGTACAGCTTGTTTCATCACCTTTGCGAAGTTGCCGCTCTCTGCGGCTCCGGGAGACGAAGAAGCTGCTTCTTCGCGCAAAGACGATTCTGCCGCTCACAGTGCTCTGCGGTGTGCGCCTTCTGCCGAAAGACGCCCGGGAGCGGTGCTTAGCTCTGCAGAGCACCGTACCTTCGTCTTTAGCCTCTCTTCTTGTCTACATCTTAGCAAAAAGCTTTTCCACTCTGTCTGGCAAGGAGAAACTTTGCCAGCACAAAAAACATCTCCCATCGTGTTCTACAGGCTGCACGGAGGTCTGCCGAGTGTTTTGCAAGAAGAGAAAGAAAGTTGTCCAAAACAGCTTCCAATCCAATGTTCATGAGAATAGAAAAGGCAGGAGAGTGGTCAGGTACTGTTTTTTCTCAGTTGGCAAGCTGCGCACACAATCGCAGTGTTGTACAGCTTGTTTCATCACCTTTGCAAAGTTGCCGCTCTCTCCGGCTCCCGGAGACGAAGAAGCTGCTTCTTCGCGCAAAGACGATTCTGCCGCTCACAGTGCTCTGCGGTGTGCGCCTTCTGCCGAAAGAAATCCGGGAGCGGTGCTTAGCTCTGCAGAGCACCGTACCTTCGTCTTTAGCCTCTCTTCTCGTCTACATCTTAGCAAAAAGCTTTTCCACTCTGTCTGGCAAGGAGAAACTGTGCCAGCACAAAAAACATCTCCCATCGTGTTCTAGAGGCTGCACGGAGGTCTGCAGAGTGTTTTGCAAGAAGAGAAGGAAAGTTGTCCAAAACAGCTTGCAATCGAATGTTCATGTGAATAGAAAAGGCAGGAGAGTGGTCAGGTACTGTTTTCTCTCAGTTGCCAAGCTGCGCACACAATCGCAGTGTTGTACAGCTTGTTTCATCACCTTTGCGAAGTTGCCGCTCTCTCCGGCTCCCGGAGACGAAGAAGCTGCTTCTTCGCGCAAAGACGATTCTGCCGCTCACAGTGCTCTGCGGTGTGCGCCTTCTGCCGAAAGAGATCCGGGAGCGGTGCTTAGCTCTGCAGAGCACCGTACCTTCGTCTTTAGCCTCTCTTCTTGTCTACATCTTAGCAAAAAGCTTTTCCACTCTGTCTGGCAAGGAGAAACTTTGCCAGCACAAAAAACATCTCCCATCGTGTTCTAGAGGCTGCACGGAGGTCTGCCGAGTGTTTTGCAAGAAGAGAAAGAAAGTTGTCCAAAACAGCTTCCAATCGAATATTCATGTGAATAGAAAAGGCAGGAGAGTGGTCAGGTACTGTTTTCTCTCAGTTGGCAAGCTGCGCACACAATCGCAGTGTTGTACAGCTTGTTTCATCACCTTTGCCAAGTTGCCGCTCTCTCCGGCTCCCGGAGACGAAGAAGCTGCTTCTTCGCGCAAAGACGATTCTGCCGCTCACAGTGCTCTGCGGTGTGTGTCTTCTGCCGAAAAAGATCCGGGAGCGGTGCTTAGCTGTGCAGAGCACCGTACCTTCGTCTTTAGCCTCTCTTCTCGTCTACATCTTAGCAAAAAGCTTTTCCACTCTGTCTGGCAAGGAGAAACTGTGCCAGCACAAAAAACATCTCCCATCGTGTTCTAGAGGCTGCACGGAGGTCTGCCGAGTGTTTTGCAAGAAGAGAAGGAAAGTTGTCCAAAACAGCTTGCAATCGAATGTTCATGTGAATAGAAAAGGCAGGAGAGTGGTCAGGTACTGTTTTCTCTCAGTTGCCAAGCTGCGCACACAATCGCAGTGTTGTACAGCTTGTTTCATCGCCTTTGCGAAGCTGCCGCTCTCTCCGGCTCCCGGAGACGAAGAAGCTGCTTCTTCGCGCAAAGACGATTCTGCCGCTCACAGTGCTCTGCGGTGTGCGCCTTCTGCCGAAAGACGCCCGGGAGCGGTGCTTAGCTCTGCAGAGCACCGTACCTTCGTCTTTAGCCTCTCTTCTCGTCTACATCTTAGCAAAAAGCTTTTCCACTCTGTCTGGCAAGGAGAAACTGTGCCAGCACAAAAAACATCTCCGATCGTGTTCTAGAGGCTGCACGGAGGTCTGCCGAGTGTTTTGCAAGAAGAGAAGGAAAGTTGTCCAAAACAGCTTGCAATCGAATGTTCATGTGAATAGAAAGGCAGGAGAGTGGTCAGGTACTGTTTTCTCTCAGTTGCCAAGCTGCGCACACAATCGCAGTGTTGTACAGCTTGTTTCATCACCTTTGCGAAGTTGCCGCTCTCTCCGGCTCCCGGAGACGAAGAAGCTGCTTCTTCGCGCAAAGACGATTCTGCCGCTCACAGTGCTCTGCGGTGTGCGCCTTCTGCCGAAAGACGCCCGGGAGAGGTGCTTAGCTCTGCAGAGCACCGTACCTTCGTCTTTAGCCTCTCTTCTCGTCTACATCTTAGCAAAAAGCTTTTCCACTCTGTCTGGCAAGGAGAAACTGTGCCAGCACAAAAAACATCTCCCATCGTGTTCTAGAGGCTGCACGGAGGTCTGCCGAGTGTTTTGCAAGAAGAGAAAGAAAGTTGTCCAAAACAGCTTGCAATCGAATGTTCATGTGAATAGAAAAGGCAGGAGAGTGGTCAGGTACTGTTTTCTCTCAGTTGGCAAGCTGCGCACACAATCGCAGTGTTGTACAGCTTGTTTCATCACCTTTGCAAAGTTGCCGCTCTCTCCGGCTCCCGGAGACGAAGAAGCTGCTTCTTCGCGCAAAGACGATTCTGCCGCTCACAGTGCTCTGCGGTGTGTGTCTTCTGCCGAAAGAGATCCGGGAGCGGTGCTTAGCTCTGCAGAGCACCGTACCTTCGTCTTTAGCCTCTCTTCTCGTCTACATCTTAGCAAAAAGCTTTTCCACTCTGTCTGGCAAGGAGAAACTGTGCCAGCACAAAAAACATCTCCCATCGTCTTCTAGAGGCTGCACGGAGGTCTGCCGAGTGTTTTGCAAGAAGAGAAGGAAAGTTGTCCAAAACAGCTTGCAATCGAATGTTCATGTGAATAGAAAAGGCAGGAGAGTGGTCAGGTACTGTTTTCTCTCAGTTGGCAAGCTGCGCACACAATCGCAGTGTTGTACAGCTTGTTTCATCGCCTTTGCGAAGCAGCCGCTCTCTCCGGCTCCCGGAGACGAAGAAGCTGCTTCTTCGCGCAAAGACGATTCTGCCGCTCACAGTGCTCTGCGGTGTGCGCCTTCTGCCGAAAGACGCCCGGGAGCGGTGCTTAGCTCTGCAGAGCACCGTACCTTCGTCTTTAGCCTCTCTTCTCGTCTACATCTTAGCAAAAAGCTTTTCCACTCTGTCTGGCAAGGAGAAACTGTGCCAGCACAAAAAACATCTCCCATCGTGTTCTAGAGGCTGCACGGAGGTCTGCCGAGTGTTTTGCAAGAAGAGAAAGAAAGTTGTCCAAAACAGCTTCCAATCGAATGTTCATGTGAATAGAAAAGGCAGGAGAGTGGTCAGGTACTGTTTTCTCTCAGTTGGCAAGCTGCGCACACAATCGCAGTGTTGTACAGCTTGTTTCATCACCTTTGCGAAGTTGCCGCTCTCTGCGGCTCCGGGAGACGAAGAAGCTGCTTCTTCGCGCAAAGACGATTCTGCCGCTCACAGTGCTCTGCGGTGTGCGCCTTCTGCCGAAAGACGCCCGGGAGAGGTGCTTAGCTCTGCAGAGCACCGTACCTTCATCTTTAGCCTCTCTTCTCGTCTACATCTTAGCAAAAAGCTTTTCCACTCTGTCTGGCAAGGAGAAACTGTGCCAGCACAAAAAACATCTCCCATCGTGTTCTAGAGGCTGCACGGAGGTCTGCAGAGTGTTTTGCAAGAAGAGAAAGAAAGTTGTCCAAAACAGCTTGCAATCGAATGTTCATGAGAATAGAAAAGGCAGGAGAGTGGTCAGGTACTGTTTTCTCTCAGTTGCCAAGCTGCGCACACAATCGCAGTGTTGTACAGCTTGTTTCATCGCCTTTGCGAAGTTGCCGCTCTCTCCGGCTCCCGGAGACGAAGAAGCTGCTTCTTCGCGCAAAGACGATTCTGCCGCTCACAGTGCTCTGCGGTGTGCGCCTTCTGCCGAAAGAGATCCGGGAGCGGTGCTTAGCTCTGCAGAGCACCGTACCTTCGTCTTTAGCCTCTCTTCTCGTCTACATCTTAGCAAAAAGCTTTTCCACTCTGTCTGGCAAGGAGAAACTGTGCCAGCACAAAAAACATCTCCCATCGTGTTCTAGAGGCTGCGGGGAGGTCTGCCGAGTGTTTTGCAAGAAGAGAAAGAAAGTTGTCCAAAACAGCTTGCCATCGAATGTTCATGTGAATAGAAAAGGCAGGAGAGTGGTCAGGTACTGTTTTCTCTCAGTTGCCAAGCTGCGCACACAATCGCAGTGTTGTACAGCTTGTTTCATCACCTTTGCGAAGTTGCCGCTCTCTCCGGCTCCCGGAGACGAAGAAGCTGCTTCTTCGCGCAAAGACGATTCTGCCGCTCACAGTGCTCTGCGGTGTGCGCCTTCTGCCGAAAGAAATCCGGGAGCGGTGCTTAGCTCTGCAGAGCACCGTACCTTCGTCTTTAGCCTCTCTTCTCGTCTACATCTTAGCAAAAAGCTTTTCCACTCTGTCTGGCAAGGAGAAACTTTGCCAGCACAAAAAACATCTCCCATCGTGTTCTAGAGGCTGCACGGAGGTCTGCCGAGTGTTTTGCAAGAAGAGAAAGAAAGTTGTCCAAAACAGCTTGCAATCGAATGTTCATGTGAATAGAAAAGGCAGGAGAGTGGTCAGGTACTGTTTTCTCTCAGTTGCCAAGCTGCGCACACAATCGCAGTGTTGTACAGCTTGTTTCATCACCTTTGCGAAGTTGCCGCTCTCTGCGGCTCCGGGAGACGAAGAAGCTGCTTCTTCGCGCAAAGACGATTCTGCCGCTCACAGTGCTCTGCGGTGTGCGCCTTCTGCCGAAAGAGATCCGGGAGCGGTGCTTAGCTCTGCAGAGCACCGTACCTTCGTCTTTAGCCTCTCTTCTCGTCTACATCTTAGCAAAAAGCTTTTCCACTCTGTCTGGCAAGGAGAAACTTTGCCAGCACAAAAAACATCTCCCATCGTATTCTAGAGGCTGCACGGAGGTCTGCCGAGTGTTTTGCAAGAAGAGAAAGAAAGTTGTCCAAAACAGCTTGCAATCCAATGTTCATGTGAATAGAAAAGGCAGGAGAGTGGTCAGGTACTGTTTTCTCTCAGTTGGCAAGCTGCGCACACAATCGCAGTGTTGTACAGCTTGTTTCATCGCCTTTGCGAAGTTGCCGCTCTCTCCGGCTCCCGGAGACGAAGAAGCTGCTTCTTCGCGCAAAGACGATTCTGCCGCTCACAGTGCTCTGCGGTGTGCGCCTTCTGCCGAAAGAGATCCGGGAGCGGTGCTTAGCTCTGCAGAGCACCGTACCTTCGTCTTTAGCCTCTCTTCTCGTCTACATCTTAGCAAAAAGCTTTTCCACTCTGTCTGGCAAGGAGAAACTGTGCCAGCACAAAAAACATCTCCCATCGTGTTCTAGAGGCTGCACGGAGGTCTGCCGAGTGTTTTGCAAGAAGAGAAAGAAAGTTGTCCAAAACAGCTTCCAATCGAATGTTCATGTGAATAGAAAAGGCAGGAGAGTGGTCAGGTACTGTTTTTTCTCAGTTGGCAAGCTGCGCACACAATCGCAGTGTTGTACAGCTTGTTTCATCACCTTTGCGAAGTTGCCGCTCTCTCCGGCTCCCGGAGACGAAGAAGCTGCTTCTTCGCGCAAAGACGATTCTGCCGCTCACAGTGCTCTGCGGTGTGCGCCTTCTGCCGAAAGACGCCCGGGAGCGGTGCTTAGCTCTGCAGAGCACCGTACCTTCGTCTTTAGCCTCTCTTCTCGTCTACATCTTAGCAAAAAGCTTTTCCACTCTGTCTGGCAAGGAGAAACTGTGCCAGCACAAAAAACATCTCCCATCGTGTTCTAGAGGCTGCACGGAGGTCTGCCGAGTGTTTTGCAAGAAGAGAAAGAAAGTTGTCCAAAACAGCTTGCAATCGAATGTTCATGTGAATAGAAAAGGCAGGAGAGTGGTCAGGTACTGTTTTCTCTCAGTTGCCAAGCTGCGCACACAATCGCAGTGTTGTACAGCTTGTTTCATCGCCTTTGCGAAGTTGCCGCTCTCTCCGGCTCCCGGAGACGAAGAAGCTGCTTCTTCGCGCAAAGACGATTCTGCCGCTCACAGTGCTCTGCGGTGTGCGCCTTCTGCCGAAAGACGCCCGGGAGCGGTGCTTAGCTCTGCAGAGCACCGTACCTTCGTCTTTAGCCTCTCTTCTCGTCTACATCTTAGCAAAAAGCTTTTCCACTCTGTCTGGCAAGGAGAAACTGTGCCAGCACAAAAAACATCTCCGATCGTGTTCTAGAGGCTGCAGGGAGGTCTGCCGAGTGTTTTGCAAGAAGAGAAAGAAAGTTGTCAAAAACAGCTTGCAATCGAATGTTCATGTAAATAGAAAAGGCAGGAGAGTGGTCAGGTACTGTTTTCTCTCAGTTGGCAAGCTGCGCACACAATCGCAGTGTTGTACAGCTTGTTTCATCACCTTTGCGAAGTTGCCGCTCTCTGCGGCTCCGGGAGACGAAGAAGCTGCTTCTTCGCGCAAAGACGATTCTGCCGCTCACAGTGCTCTGCGGTGTGCGCCTTCTGCTGAAAGAAATCCGGGAGAGGTGCTTAGCTCTGCAGAGCACCGTACCTTCGTCTTTAGCCTCTCTTCTTGTCTACATCTTAGCAAAAAGCTTTTCCACTCTGTCTGGCAAGGAGAAACTGTGCCAGCACAAAAAACATCTCCCATCGTGTTCTAGAGGCTGCACGGAGGTCTGCCGAGTGTTTTGCAAGAAGAGAAAGAAAGTTGTCCAAAACAGCTTGCAATCGAATGTTCATGTGAATAGAAAAGGCAGGAGAGTGGTCAGGTACTGTTTTCTCTCAGTTGGCAAGCTGCGCACACAATCGCAGTGTTGTACAGCTTGTTTCATCGCCTTTGCGAAGTTGCCGCTCTCTCCGGCTCCCGGAGACGAAGAAGCTGCTTCTTCGCGCAAAGACGATTCTGCCGCTCACAGTGCTCTGCGGTGTGCGCCTTCTGCCGAAAGACGCCCGGGAGCGGTGCTAAGCTCTGCAGAGCACCGTACCTTCGTCTTTAGCCTCTCTTCTCGTCTACATCTTAGCAAAAAGCTTTTCCACTCTGTCTGGCAAGGAGAAACTGTGCCAGCACAAAAAACATCTCCCATCGTGTTCTAGAGGCTGCACGGAGGTCTGCCGAGTGTTTTGCAAGAAGAGAAAGAAAGTTGTCCAAAACAGCTTGCAATCGAATGTTCATGTGAATAGAAAAGGCAGGAGAGTGGTCAGGTACTGTTTTCTCTCAGTTGGCAAGCTGCGCACACAATCGCAGTGTTGTACAGCTTGTTTCATCACCTTTGCGAAGTTGCCGCTCTCTGCGGCTCCGGGAGACGAAGAAGCTGCTTCTTCGCGCAAAGACGATTCTGCCGCTCACAGTGCTCTGCGGTGTGCGCCTTCTGCCGAAAGACGCCCGGGAGCGGTGCTTAGCTCTGCAGAGCACCGTACCTTCGTCTTTAGCCTCTCTTCTCGTCTACATCTTAGCAAAAAGCTTTTCCACTCTCTCTGGCAAGGAGAAACTTTGCCAGCACAAAAAACATCTCCCATCGTGTTCTAGAGGCTGCACGGAGGTCTGCCGAGTGTTTTGCAAGAAGAGAAAGAAAGTTGTCAAAAACAGCTTGCAATCGAATGTTCATGTGAATAGAAAAGGCAGGAGAGTGGTCAGGTACTGTTTTCTCTCAGTTGCCAAGCTGCGCACACAATCGCAGTGTTGTACAGCTTGTTTCATCACCTTTGCGAAGTTGCCGCTCTCTGCGGCTCCGGGAGACGAAGAAGCTGCTTCTTCGCGCAAAGACGATTCTGCCGCTCACAGTGCTCTGCGGTGTGCGCCTTCTGCCGAAAGAAATCCGGGAGAGGTGCTTAGCTCTGCAGAGCACCGTACCTTCGTCTTTAGCCTCTCTTCTTGTCTACATCTTAGCAAAAAGCTTTTCCACTCTGTCTGGCAAGGAGAAACTTTGCCAGCACAAAAAACATCTCCCATCGTGTTCTAGAGGCTGCACGGAGGTCTGCCGAGTGTTTTGCAAGAAGAGAAAGAAAGTTGTCCAAAACAGCTTGCAATCGAATGTTCATGTGAATAGAAAAGGCAGGAGAGTGGTCAGGTACTGTTTTCTCTCAGTTGGCAAGCTGCGCACACAATCGCAGTGTTGTACAGCTTGTTTCATCACCTTTGCAAAGTTGCCGCTCTCTCCGGCTCCCGGAGACGAAGAAGCTGCTTCTTCGCGCAAAGACGATTCTGCCGCTCACAGTGCTCTGCGGTGTGTGTCTTCTGCCGAAAGAGATCCGGGAGCGGTGCTTAGCTCTGCAGAGCACCGTACCTTCGTCTTTAGCCTCTCTTCTCGTCTACATCTTAGCAAAAAGCTTTTCCACTCTGTCTGGCAAGGAGAAACTGTGCCAGCACAAAAAACATCTCCCATCGTCTTCTAGAGGCTGCACGGAGGTCTGCCGAGTGTTTTGCAAGAAGAGAAGGAAAGTTGTCCAAAACAGCTTGCAATCGAATGTTCATGTGAATAGAAAAGGCAGGAGAGTGGTCAGGTACTGTTTTCTCTCAGTTGGCAAGCTGCGCACACAATCGCAGTGTTGTACAGCTTGTTTCATCGCCTTTGCGAAGCAGCCGCTCTCTCCGGCTCCCGGAGACGAAGAAGCTGCTTCTTCGCGCAAAGACGATTCTGCCGCTCACAGTGCTCTGCGGTGTGCGCCTTCTGCCGAAAGACGCCCGGGAGCGGTGCTTAGCTCTGCAGAGCACCGTACCTTCGTCTTTAGCCTCTCTTCTCGTCTACATCTTAGCAAAAAGCTTTTCCACTCTGTCTGGCAAGGAGAAACTGTGCCAGCACAAAAAACATCTCCCATCGTGTTCTAGAGGCTGCACGGAGGTCTGCCGAGTGTTTTGCAAGAAGAGAAAGAAAGTTGTCCAAAACAGCTTCCAATCCAATGTTCATGTGAATAGAAAAGGCAGGAGAGTGGTCAGGTACTGTTTTTTCTCAGTTGGCAAGCTGCGCACACAATCGCAGTGTTGTACAGCTTGTTTCATCACCTTTGCGAAGTTGCCGCTCTCTCCGGCTCCCGGAGACGAAGAAGCTGCTTCTTCGCGCAAAGACGATTCTGCCGCTCACAGTGCTCTGCAGTGTGTGTCTTCTGCCGAAAGAGATCCGGGAGCGGTGCTTAGCTCTGCAGAGCACCGTACCTTCGTCTTTAGCCTCTCTTCTCGTCTACATCTTAGCAAAAAGCTTTTCCACTCTGTCTGGCAAGGAGAAACTGTGCCAGCACAAAAAACATCTCCCATCGTGTTCTAGAGGCTGCACGGAGGTCTGCCGAGTGTTTTGCAAGAAGAGAAGGAAAGTTGTCCAAAACAGCTTGCAATCGAATGTTCATGTGAATAGAAAAGGCAGGAGAGTGGTCAGGTACTGTTTTCTCTCAGTTGCCAAGCTGCGCACACAATCGCAGTGTTGTACAGCTTGTTTCATCGCCTTTGCGAAGCTGCCGCTCTCTCCGGCTCCCGGAGACGAAGAAGCTGCTTCTTCGCGCAAAGACGATTCTGCCGCTCACAGTGCTCTGCGGTGTGCGCCTTCTGCCGAAAGACGCCCGGGAGCGGTGCTTAGCTCTGCAGAGCACCGTACCTTCGTCTTTAGCCTCTCTTCTCGTCTACATCTTAGCAAAAAGCTTTTCCACTCTGTCTGGCAAGGAGAAACTGTGCCAGCACAAAAAACATCTCCGATCGTGTTCTAGAGGCTGCACGGAGGTCTGCCGAGTGTTTTGCAAGAAGAGAAGGAAAGTTGTCCAAAACAGCTTGCAATCGAATGTTCATGTGAATAGAAAGGCAGGAGAGTGGTCAGGTACTGTTTTCTCTCAGTTGCCAAGCTGCGCACACAATCGCAGTGTTGTACAGCTTGTTTCATCACCTTTGCGAAGTTGCCGCTCTCTCCGGCTCCCGGAGACGAAGAAGCTGCTTCTTCGCGCAAAGACGATTCTGCCGCTCACAGTGCTCTGCGGTGTGCGCCTTCTGCCGAAAGACGCCCGGGAGCGGTGCTTAGCTCTGCAGAGCACCGTACCTTCGTCTTTAGCCTCTCTTCTCGTCTACATCTTAGCAAAAAGCTTTTCCACTCT
The DNA here is from genome assembly GCF_028551555.1 of Melozone crissalis. Classification (NCBI taxonomy): domain Eukaryota; kingdom Metazoa; phylum Chordata; class Aves; order Passeriformes; family Passerellidae; genus Melozone; species Melozone crissalis. Next base: position 110,649 of record NW_026536180.1, read on the forward strand.
GTCTGGCAAGGAGAAACTGTGCCAGCACAAAAAACATCTCCCATCGTGTTCTAGAGGCTGCACGGAGGTCTGCCGAGTGTTTTGCAAGAAGAGAAAGAAAGTTGTCAAAAACAGCTTGCAATCGAATGTTCATGTGAATAGAAAAGGCAGGTGAGTGGTCAGGTACTGTTTTCTCTCAGTTGGCAAGCTGCGCACACAATCGCAGTGTTGTACAGCTTGTTTCATCACCTTTGCGAAGTTGCCGCTCTCTGCGGCTCCGGGAGACGAAGAAGCTGCTTCTTCGCGCAAAGACGATTCTGCCGCTCACAGTGCTCTGCGGTGTGCGCCTTCTGCTGAAAGAAATCCGGGAGAGGTGCTTAGCTCTGCAGAGCACCGTACCTTCGTCTTTAGCCTCTCTTCTTGTCTACATCTTAGCAAAAAGCTTTTCCACTCTGTCTGGCAAGGAGAAACTTTGCCAGCACAAAAAACATCTCCCATCGTGTTCTAGAGGCTGCACGGAGGTCTGCCGAGTGTTTTGCAAGAAGAGAAAGAAAGTTGTCCAAAACAGCTTGCAATCGAATGTTCATGTGAATAGAAAAGGCAGGAGAGTGGTCAGGTACTGTTTTCTCTCAGTTGGCAAGCTGCGCACACAATCGCAGTGTTGTACAGCTTGTTTCATCACCTTTGCCAAGTTGCCGCTCTCTCCGGCTCCCGGAGACGAAGAAGCTGCTTCTTCGCGCAAAGACGATTCTGCCGCTCACAGTGCTCTGCGGTGTGTGTCTTCTGCCGAAAGAGATCCGGGAGCGGTGCTTAGCTCTGCAGAGCACCGTACCTTCGTCTTTAGCCTCTCTTCTCGTCTACATCTTAGCAAAAAGCTTTTCCACTCTGTCTGGCAAGGAGAAACTGTGCCAGCACAAAAAACATCTCCCATCGTCTTCTAGAGGCTGCACGGAGGTCTGCCGAGTGTTTTGCAAGAAGAGAAGGAAAGTTGTCCAAAACAGCTTGCAATCGAATGTTCATGTGAATAGAAAAGGCAGGAGAGTGGTCAGGTACTGTTTTCTCTCAGTTGGCAAGCTGCGCACACAATCGCAGTGTTGTACAGCTTGTTTCATCGCCTTTGCGAAGCAGCCGCTCTCTCCGGCTCCCGGAGACGAAGAAGCTGCTTCTTCGCGCAAAGACGATTCTGCCGCTCACAGTGCTCTGCGGTGTGGCGCCTTCTGCCGAAAGACGCCCGGGAGCGGTGCTTAGCTCTGCAGAGCACCGTACCTTCGTCTTTAGCCTCTCTTCTCGTCTACATCTTAGCAAAAAGCTTTTCCACTCTGTCTGGCAAGGAGAAACTGTGCCAGCACAAAAAACATCTCCCATCGTGTTCTAGAGGCTGCACGGAGGTCTGCCGAGTGTTTTGCAAGAAGAGAAAGAAAGTTGTCCAAAACAGCTTCCAATCGAATGTTCATGTGAATAGAAAAGGCAGGAGAGTGGTCAGGTACTGTTTTCTCTCAGTTGGCAAGCTGCGCACACAATCGCAGTGTTGTACAGCTTGTTTCATCACCTTTGCGAAGTTGCCGCTCTCTGCGGCTCCGGGAGACGAAGAAGCTGCTTCTTCGCGCAAAGACGATTCTGCCGCTCACAGTGCTCTGCGGTGTGCGCCTTCTGCCGAAAGACGCCCGGGAGAGGTGCTTAGCTCTGCAGAGCACCGTACCTTCATCTTTAGCCTCTCTTCTCGTCTACATCTTAGCAAAAAGCTTTTCCACTCTGTCTGGCAAGGAGAAACTGTGCCAGCACAAAAAACATCTCCCATCGTGTTCTAGAGGCTGCACGGAGGTCTGCAGAGTGTTTTGCAAGAAGAGAAAGAAAGTTGTCCAAAACAGCTTGCAATCGAATGTTCATGAGAATAGAAAAGGCAGGAGAGTGGTCAGGTACTGTTTTCTCTCAGTTGCCAAGCTGCGCACACAATCGCAGTGTTGTACAGCTTGTTTCATCGCCTTTGCGAAGTTGCCGCTCTCTCCGGCTCCCGGAGACGAAGAAGCTGCTTCTTCGCGCAAAGACGATTCTGCCGCTCACAGTGCTCTGCGGTGTGCGCCTTCTGCCGAAAGAGATCCGGGAGCGGTGCTTAGCTCTGCAGAGCACCGTACCTTCGTCTTTAGCCTCTCTTCTCGTCTACATCTTAGCAAAAAGCTTTTCCACTCTGTCTGGCAAGGAGAAACTGTGCCAGCACAAAAAACATCTCCCATCGTGTTCTAGAGGCTGCGGGGAGGTCTGCCGAGTGTTTTGCAAGAAGAGAAAGAAAGTTGTCCAAAACAGCTTCCAATCGAATGTTCATGTGAATAGAAAAGGCAGGAGAGTGGTCAGGTACTGTTTTCTCTCAGTTGCCAAGCTGCGCACACAATCGCAGTGTTGTACAGCTTGTTTCATCACCTTTGCGAAGTTGCCGCTCTCTCCGGCTCCCGGAGACGAAGAAGCTGCTTCTTCGCGCAAAGACGATTCTGCCGCTCACAGTGCTCTGCGGTGTGCGCCTTCTGCCGAAAGAAATCCGGGAGCGGTGCTTAGCTCTGCAGAGCACCGTACCTTCGTCTTTAGCCTCTCTTCTCGTCTACATCTTAGCAAAAAGCTTTTCCACTCTGTCTGGCAAGGAGAAACTTTGCCAGCACAAAAAACATCTCCCATCGTGTTCTAGAGGCTGCACGGAGGTCTGCCGAGTGTTTTGCAAGAAGAGAAAGAAAGTTGTCCAAAACAGCTTGCAATCGAATGTTCATGTGAATAGAAAAGGCAGGAGAGTGGTCAGGTACTGTTTTCTCTCAGTTGCCAAGCTGCGCACACAATCGCAGTGTTGTACAGCTTGTTTCATCACCTTTGCGAAGTTGCCGCTCTCTGCGGCTCCGGGAGACGAAGAAGCTGCTTCTTCGCGCAAAGACGATTCTGCCGCTCACAGTGCTCTGCGGTGTGCGCCTTCTGCCGAAAGAGATCCGGGAGAGGTGCTTAGCTCTGCAGAGCACCGTACCTTCGTCTTTAGCCTCTCTTCTCGTCTACATCTTAGCAAAAAGCTTTTCCACTCTGTCTGGCAAGGAGAAACTTTGCCAGCACAAAAAACATCTCCCATCGTATTCTAGAGGCTGCACGGAGGTCTGCCGAGTGTTTTGCAAGAAGAGAAAGAAAGTTGTCCAAAACAGCTTGCAATCCAATGTTCATGTGAATAGAAAAGGCAGGAGAGTGGTCAGGTACTGTTTTCTCTCAGTTGGCAAGCTGCGCACACAATCGCAGTGTTGTACAGCTTGTTTCATCGCCTTTGCGAAGTTGCCGCTCTCTGCGGCTCCGGGAGACGAAGAAGCTGCTTCTTCGCGCAAAGACGATTCTGCCGCTCACAGTGCTCTGCGGTGTGCGCCTTCTGCCGAAAGAAATCCGGGAGAGGTGCTTAGCTCTGCAGAGCACCGTACCTTCGTCTTTAGCCTCTCTTCTTGTCTACATCTTAGCAAAAAGCTTTTCCACTCTGTCTGGCAAGGAGAAACTTTGCCAGCACAAAAAACATCTCCCATCGTCTTCTAGAGGCTGCACGGAGGTCTGCCGAGTGTTTTGCAAGAAGAGAAAGAAAGTTGTCCAAAACAGCTTGCAATCGAATGTTCATGTGAATAGAAAAGGCAGGAGAGTGGTCAGGTACTGTTTTCTCTCAGTTGGCAAGCTGCGCACACAATCGCAGTGTTGTACAGCTTGTTTCATCGCCTTTGCGAAGTTGCCGCTCTCTCCGGCTCCCGGAGACGAAGAAGCTGCTTCTTCGCGCAAAGACGATTCTGCCGCTCACAGTGCTCTGCGGTGTGCGCCTTCTGCCGAAAGACGCCCGGGAGCGGTGCTTAGCTCTGCAGAGCACCGTACCTTCGTCTTTAGCCTCTCTTCTCGTCTACATCTTAGCAAAAAGCTTTTCCACTCTGTCTGGCAAGGAGAAACTGTGCCAGCACAAAAAACATCTCCCATCGTGTTCTAGAGGCTGCACGGAGGTCTGCCGAGCTTTTTGCAAGAAGAGAAAGAAAGTGTTCCAAAACAGCTTGCAATCGAATGTTCATGTGAATAGAAAAGGCAGGAGAGTGGTCAGGTACTGTTTTCTCTCAGTTGGCAAGCTGCGCACACAATCGCAGTGTTGTACAGCTTGTTTCATCGCCTTTGCAAAGTTGCCGCTCTCTCCGGCTCCCGGAGACGAAGAAGCTGCTTCTTCGCGCAAAGACGATTCTGCCGCTCACAGTGCTCTGCGGTGTGCGCCTTCTGCCGAAAGACGCCCGGGAGCGGTGCTTAGCTCTGCAGAGCACCGTACCTTCGTCTTTAGCCTCTCTTCTCGTCTACATCTTAGCAAAAAGCTTTTCCACTCTGTCTGGCAAGGAGAAACTGTGCCAGCACAAAAAACATCTCCCATCGTGTTCTAGAGGCTGCACGGAGGTCTGCCGAGTGTTTTGCAAGAAGAGAAAGAAAGTTGTCCAAAACAGCTTCCAATCGAATGTTCATGTGAATAGAAAAGGCAGGAGAGTGGTCAGGTACTGTTTTTTCTCAGTTGGCAAGCTGCGCACACAATCGCAGTGTTGTACAGCTTGTTTCATCACCTTTGCGAAGTTGCCGCTCTCTCCGGCTCCCGGAGACGAAGAAGCTGCTTCTTCGCGCAAAGACGATTCTGCCGCTCACAGTGCTCTGCGGTGTGCGCCTTCTGCCGAAAGACGCCCGGGAGCGGTGCTTAGCTCTGCAGAGCACCGTACCTTCGTCTTTAGCCTCTCTTCTCGTCTACATCTTAGCAAAAAGCTTTTCCACTCTGTCTGGCAAGGAGAAACTGTGCCAGCACAAAAAACATCTCCCATCGTGTTCTAGAGGCTGCACGGAGGTCTGCCGAGTGTTTTGCAAGAAGAGAAAGAAAGTTGTCCAAAACAGCTTGCAATCGAATGTTCATGTGAATAGAAAAGGCAGGAGAGTGGTCAGGTACTGTTTTTTCTCAGTTGGCAAGCTGCGCACACAATCGCAGTGTTGTACAGCTTGTTTCATCACCTTTGCCAAGTTGCCGCTCTCTCCGGCTCCCGGAGACGAAGAAGCTGCTTCTTCGCGCAAAGACGATTCTGCCGCTCACAGTGCTCTGCGGTGTGCGCCTTCTGCCGAAAGAAATCCGGGAGAGGTGCTTAGCTCTGCAGAGCACCGTACCTTCGTCTTTAGCCTCTCTTCTTGTCTACATCTTAGCAAAAAGCTTTTCCACTCTGTCTGGCAAGGAGAAACTTTGCCAGCACAAAAAACATCTCCCATCGTGTTCTAGAGGCTGCACGGAGGTCTGCCGAGTGTTTTGCAAGAAGAGAAAGAAAGTTGTCCAAAACAGCTTGCAATCGAATGTTCATGTGAATAGAAAAGGCAGGAGAGTGGTCAGGTACTGTTTTCTCTCAGTTGGCAAGCTGCGCACACAATCGCAGTGTTGTACAGCTTGTTTCATCGCCTTTGCGAAGTTGCCGCTCTCTCCGGCTCCCGGAGACGAAGAAGCTGCTTCTTCGCGCAAAGACGATTCTGCCGCTCACAGTGCTCTGCGGTGTGCGCCTTCTGCCGAAAGACGCCCGGGAGCGGTGCTAAGCTCTGCAGAGCACCGTACCTTCGTCTTTAGCCTCTCTTCTCGTCTACATCTTAGCAAAAAGCTTTTCCACTCTGTCTGGCAAGGAGAAACTTTGCCAGCACAAAAAACATCTCCCATCGTGTTCTAGAGGCTGCACGGAGGTCTGCCGAGTGTTTTGCAAGAAGAGAAAGAAAGTTGTCCAAAACAGCTTCCAATCCAATGTTCATGTGAATAGAAAAGGCAGGAGAGTGGTCAGGTACTGTTTTTTCTCAGTTGGCAAGCTGCGCACACAATCGCAGTGTTGTACAGCTTGTTTCATCACCTTTGCCAAGTTGCCGCTCTCTCCGGCTCCCGGAGACGAAGAAGCTGCTTCTTCGCGCAAAGACGATTCTGCCGCTCACAGTGCTCTGCAGTGTGTGTCTTCTGCCGAAAGAGATCCGGGAGCGGTGCTTAGCTCTGCAGAGCACCGTACCTTCGTCTTTAGCCTCTCTTCTCGTCTACATCTTAGCAAAAAGCTTTTCCACTCTGTCTGGCAAGGAGAAACTGTGCCAGCACAAAAAACATCTCCCATCGTCTTCTAGAGGCTGCACGGAGGTCTACCGAGTGTTTTGCAAGAAGAGAAGGAAAGTTGTCCAAAACAGCTTGCAATCGAATGTTCATGTGAATAGAAAAGGCAGGAGAGTGGTCAGGTACTGTTTTCTCTCAGTTGGCAAGCTGCGCACACAATCGCAGTGTTGTACAGCTTGTTTCATCGCCTTTGCGAAGCAGCCGCTCTCTCCGGCTCCCGGAGACGAAGAAGCTGCTTCTTCGCGCAAAGACGATTCTGCCGCTCACAGTGCTCTGCGGTGTGCGCCTTCTGCCGAAAGACGCCCGGGAGCGGTGCTTAGCTCTGCAGAGCACCGTACCTTCGTCTTTAGCCTCTCTTCTCGTCTACATCTTAGCAAAAAGCTTTTCCACTCTGTCTGGCAAGGAGAAACTGTGCCAGCACAAAAAACATCTCCCATCGTGTTCTAGAGGCTGCACGGAGGTCTGCCGAGTGTTTTGCAAGAAGAGAAAGAAAGTTGTCCAAAACAGCTTGCAATCGAATGTTCATGTGAATAGAAAAGGCAGGAGAGTGGTCAGGTACTGTTTTCTCTCAGTTGGCAAGCTGCGCACACAATCGCAGTGTTGTACAGCTTGTTTCATCACCTTTGCGAAGTTGCCGCTCTCTCCGGCTCCCGGAGACGAAGAAGCTGCTTCTTCGCGCAAAGACGATTCTGCCGCTCACAGTGCTCTGCGGTGTGCGCCTTCTGCCGAAAGAAATCCGGGAGAGGTGCTTAGCTCTGCAGAGCACCGTACCTTCGTCTTTAGCCTCTCTTCTTGTCTACATCTTAGCAAAAAGCTTTTCCACTCTGTCTGGCAAGGAGAAACTTTGCCAGCACAAAAAACATCTCCCATCGTGTTCTAGAGGCTGCACGGAGGTCTGCCGAGTGTTTTGCAAGAAGAGAAAGAAAGTTGTCCAAAACAGCTTGCAATCCAATGTTCATGTGAATAGAAAAGGCAGGAGAGTGGTCAGGTACTGTTTTCTCTCAGTTGGCAAGCTGCGCACACAATCGCAGTGTTGTACAGCTTGTTTCATCGCCTTTGCGAAGTTGCCGCTCTCTCCGGCTCCCGGAGACGAAGAAGCTGCTTCTTCGCGCAAAGACGATTCTGCCGCTCACAGTGCTCTGCGGTGTGCGCCTTCTGCCGAAAGACGCCCGGGAGCGGTGCTAAGCTCTGCAGAGCACCGTACCTTCGTCTTTAGCCTCTCTTCTCGTCTACATCTTAGCAAAAAGCTTTTCCACTCTGTCTGGCAAAGAGAAACTGTGCCAGCACAAAAAACATCTCCCATCGTGTTCTAGAGGCTGCACGGAGGTCTGCCGAGTGTTTTGCAAGAAGAGAAAGAAAGTTGTCCAAAACAGCTTGCAATCGAATGTTCATGTGAATAGAAAAGGCAGGAGAGTGGTCAGGTACTGTTTTCTCTCAGTTGGCAAGCTGCGCACACAATCGCAGTGTTGTACAGCTTGTTTCATCACCTTTGCGAAGTTGCCGCTCTCTGCGGCTCCGGGAGACGAAGAAGCTGCTTCTTCGCGCAAAGACGATTCTGCCGCTCACAGTGCTCTGCGGTGTGCGCCTTCTGCCGAAAGACGCCCGGGAGAGGTGCTTAGCTCTGCAGAGCACCGTACCTTCGTCTTTAGCCTCTCTTCTCGTCTACATCTTAGCAAAAAGCTTTTCCACTCTGTCTGGCAAGGAGAAACTTTGCCAGCACAAAAAACATCTCCCATCGTGTTCTAGAGGCTGCACGGAGGTCTGCCGAGTGTTTTGCAAGAAGAGAAAGAAAGTTGTCCAAAACAGCTTCCAATCCAATGTTCATGTGAATAGAAAAGGCAGGAGAGTGGTCAGGTACTGTTTTTTCTCAGTTGGCAAGCTGCGCACACAATCGCAGTGTTGTACAGCTTGTTTCATCACCTTTGCCAAGTTGCCGCTCTCTCCGGCTCCCGGAGACGAAGAAGCTGCTTCTTCGCGCAAAGACGATTCTGCCGCTCACAGTGCTCTGCAGTGTGTGTCTTCTGCCGAAAGAGATCCGGGAGCGGTGCTTAGCTCTGCAGAGCACCGTACCTTCGTCTTTAGCCTCTCTTCTCGTCTACATCTTAGCAAAAAGCTTTTCCACTCTGTCTGGCAAGGAGAAACTGTGCCAGCACAAAAAACATCTCCCATCGTGTTCTAGAGGCTGCACGGAGGTCTGCCGAGTGTTTTGCAAGAAGAGAAGGAAAGTTGTCCAAAACAGCTTGCAATCGAATGTTCATGTGAATAGAAAAGGCAGGAGAGTGGTCAGGTACTGTTTTCTCTCAGTTGCCAAGCTGCGCACACAATCGCAGTGTTGTACAGCTTGTTTCATCGCCTTTGCGAAGCTGCCGCTCTCTCCGGCTCCCGGAGACGAAGAAGCTGCTTCTTCGCGCAAAGACGATTCTGCCGCTCACAGTGCTCTGCGGTGTGCGCCTTCTGCCGAAAGACGCCCGGGAGCGGTGCTTAGCTCTGCAGAGCACCGTACCTTCGTCTTTAGCCTCTCTTCTCGTCTACATCTTAGCAAAAAGCTTTTCCACTCTGTCTGGCAAGGAGAAACTGTGCCAGCACAAAAAACATCTCCGATCGTGTTCTAGAGGCTGCACGGAGGTCTGCCGAGTGTTTTGCAAGAAGAGAAAGAAAGTTGTCCAAAACAGCTTCCAATCGAATGTTCATGTGAATAGAAAAGGCAGGAGAGTGGTCAGGTACTGTTTTCTCTCAGTTGGCAAGCTGCGCACACAATCGCAGTGTTGTACAGCTTGTTTCATCACCTTTGCGAAGTTGCCGCTCTCTGCGGCTCCGGGAGACGAAGAAGCTGCTTCTTCGCGCAAAGACGATTCTGCCGCTCACAGTGCTCTGCGGTGTGCGCCTTCTGCCGAAAGAAATCCGGGAGAGGTGCTTAGCTCTGCAGAGCACCGTACCTTCGTCTTTAGCCTCTCTTCTTGTCTACATCTTAGCAAAAAGCTTTTCCACTCTGTCTGGCAAGGAGAAACTTTGCCAGCACAAAAAACATCTCCCATCGTGTTCTAGAGGCTGCACGGAGGTCTGCCGAGTGTTTTGCAAGAAGAGAAAGAAAGTTGTCCAAAACAGCTTGCAATCGAATGTTCATGTGAATAGAAAAGGCAGGAGAGTGGTCAGGTACTGTTTTCTCTCAGTTGGCAAGCTGCGCACACAATCGCAGTGTTGTACAGCTTGTTTCATCACCTTTGCAAAGTTGCCGCTCTCTCCGGCTCCCGGAGACGAAGAAGCTGCTTCTTCGCGCAAAGACGATTCTGCCGCTCACAGTGCTCTGCGGTGTGTGTCTTCTGCCGAAAGAGATCCGGGAGCGGTGCTTAGCTCTGCAGAGCACCGTACCTTCGTCTTTAGCCTCTCTTCTCGTCTACATCTTAGCAAAAAGCTTTTCCACTCTGTCTGGCAAGGAGAAACTGTGCCAGCACAAAAAACATCTCCCATCGTGTTCTAGAGGCTGCACGGAGGTCTGCCGAGTGTTTTGCAAGAAGAGAAGGAAAGTTGTCCAAAACAGCTTGCAATCGAATGTTCATGTGAATAGAAAAGGCAGGAGAGTGGTCAGGTACTGTTTTCTCTCAGTTGGCAAGCTGCGCACACAATCGCAGTGTTGTACAGCTTGTTTCATCGCCTTTGCGAAGCAGCCGCTCTCTCCGGCTCCCGGAGACGAAGAAGCTGCTTCTTCGCGCAAAGACGATTCTGCCGCTCACAGTGCTCTGCGGTGTGCGCCTTCTGCCGAAAGACGCCCGGGAGCGGTGCTTAGCTCTGCAGAGCACCGTACCTTCGTCTTTAGCCTCTCTTCTCGTCTACATCTTAGCAAAAAGCTTTTCCACTCTGTCTGGCAAGGAGAAACTGTGCCAGCACAAAAAACATCTCCCATCGTGTTCTAGAGGCTGCACGGAGGTCTGCCGAGTGTTTTGCAAGAAGAGAAAGAAAGTTGTCCAAAACAGCTTGCAATCGAATGTTCATGTGAATAGAAAAGGCAGGAGAGTGGTCAGGTACTGTTTTCTCTCAGTTGGCAAGCTGCGCACACAATCGCAGTGTTGTACAGCTTGTTTCATCACCTTTGCGAAGTTGCCGCTCTCTCCGGCTCCCGGAGACGAAGAAGCTGCTTCTTCGCGCAAAGACGATTCTGCCGCTCACAGTGCTCTGCGGTGTGCGCCTTCTGCCGAAAGACGCCCGGGAGAGGTGCTTAGCTCTGCAGAGCACCGTACCTTCATCTTTAGCCTCTCTTCTCGTCTACATCTTAGCAAAAAGCTTTTCCACTCTGTCTGGCAAGGAGAAACTGTGCCAGCACAAAAAACATCTCCCATCGTGTTCTAGAGGCTGCACGGAGGTCTGCAGAGTGTTTTGCAAGAAGAGAAAGAAAGTTGTCCAAAACAGCTTGCAATCGAATGTTCATGAGAATAGAAAAGGCAGGAGAGTGGTCAGGTACTGTTTTCTCTCAGTTGCCAAGCTGCGCACACAATCGCAGTGTTGTACAGCTTGTTTCATCGCCTTTGCGAAGTTGCCGCTCTCTCCGGCTCCCGGAGACGAAGAAGCTGCTTCTTCGCGCAAAGACGATTCTGCCGCTCACAGTGCTCTGCGGTGTGCGCCTTCTGCCGAAAGAGATCCGGGAGCGGTGCTTAGCTCTGCAGACCACAGTACCTTCGTCTTTAGCCTCTCTTCTCGTCTACATCTTAGCAAAAAGCTTTTCCACTCTGTCTGGCAAGGAGAAACTGTGCCAGCACAAAAAACATCTCCCATCGTGTTCTAGAGGCTGCGGGGAGGTCTGCCGAGTGTTTTGCAAGAAGAGAAAGAAAGTTGTCCAAAACAGCTTGCAATCGAATGTTCATGTGAATAGAAAAGGCAGGAGAGTGGTCAGGTACTGTTTTCTCTCAGTTGCCAAGCTGCGCACACAATCGCAGTGTTGTACAGCTTGTTTCATCACCTTTGCGAAGTTGCCGCTCTCTCCGGCTCCCGGAGACGAAGAAGCTGCTTCTTCGCGCAAAGACGATTCTGCCGCCCACAGTGCTCTGCGGTGTGCGCCTTCTGCCGAAAGAAATCCGGGAGCGGTGCTTAGCTCTGCAGAGCACCGTACCTTCGTCTTTAGCCTCTCTTCTCGTCTACATCTTAGCAAAAAGCTTTTCCACTCTGTCTGGCAAGGAGAAACTTTGCCAGCACAAAAAACATCTCCCATCGTGTTCTAGAGGCTGCACGGAGGTCTGCCGAGTGTTTTGCAAGAAGAGAAAGAAAGTTGTCCAAAACAGCTTCCAATCCAATGTTCATGTGAATAGAAAAGGCAGGAGAGTGGTCAGGTACTGTTTTCTCTCAGTTGCCAAGCTGCGCACACAATCGCAGTGTTGTACAGCTTGTTTCATCACCTTTGCGAAGTTGCCGCTCTCTGCGGCTCCGGGAGACGAAGAAGCTGCTTCTTCGCGCAAAGACGATTCTGCCGCTCACAGTGCTCTGCGGTGTGCGCCTTCTGCCGAAAGAAATCCGGGAGAGGTGCTTAGCTCTGCAGAGCACCGTACCTTCGTCTTTAGCCTCTCTTCTCGTCTACATCTTAGCAAAAAGCTTTTCCACTCTGTCTGGCAAGGAGAAACTGTGCCAGCACAAAAAACATCTCCCATCGTATTCTAGAGGCTGCACGGAGGTCTGCCGAGTGTTTTGCAAGAAGAGAAAGAAAGTTGTCCAAAACAGCTTGCAATCCAATGTTCATGTGAATAGAAAAGGCAGGAGAGTGGTCAGGTACTGTTTTCTCTCAGTTGGCAAGCTGCGCACACAATCGCAGTGTTGTACAGCTTGTTTCATCGCCTTTGCAAAGTTGCCGCTCTCTCCGGCTCCCGGAGACGAAGAAGCTGCTTCTTCGCGCAAAGACGATTCTGCCGCTCACAGTGCTCTGCGGTGTGCGCCTTCTGCCGAAAGACGCCCGGGAGCGGTGCTTAGCTCTGCAGAGCACCGTACCTTCGTCTTTAGCCTCTCTTCTCGTCTACATCTTAGCAAAAAGCTTTTCCACTCTGTCTGGCAAGGAGAAACTGTGCCAGCACAAAAAACATCTCCCATCGTGTTCTAGAGGCTGCACGGAGGTCTGCCGAGTGTTTTGCAAGAAGAGAAAGAAAGTTGTCCAAAACAGCTTGCAATCGAATGTTCATGTGAATAGAAAAGGCAGGAGAGTGGTCAGGTACTGTTTTCTCTCAGTTGCCAAGCTGCGCACACAATCGCAGTGTTGTACAGCTTGTTTCATCACCTTTGCGAAGTTGCCGCTCTCTCCGGCTCCCGGAGACGAAGAAGCTGCTTCTTCGCGCAAAGACGATTCTGCCGCTCACAGTGCTCTGCGGTGTGCGCCTTTTGCCGAAAGAAATCCGGGAGCGGTGCTTAGCTCTGCAGAGCACCGTACCTTCGTCTTTAGCCTCTCTTCTCGTCTACATCTTAGCAAAAAGCTTTTCCACTCTGTCTGGTAAGGAGAAACTGTGCCAGCACAAAAAACATCTCCCATCGTGTTCTAGAGGCTGCACGGAGGTCTGCCGAGTGTTTTGCAAGAAGAGAAAGAAAGTTGTCCAAAACAGCTTGCAATCGAATGTTCATGTGAATAGAAAAGGCAGGAGAGTGGTCAGGTACTGTTTTCTCTCAGTTGGCAAGCTGCGCACACAATCGCAGTGTTGTACAGCTTGTTTCATCACCTTTGCGAAGTTGCCGCTCTCTCCGGCTCCCGGAGACGAAGAAGCTGCTTCTTCGCGCAAAGACGATTCTGCCGCTCACAGTGCTCTGCAGTGTGTGTCTTCTGCCGAAAGAGGTCCGGTAGCTGTGCTTAGCTCTGCAGAGCACCGTACCTTCGTCTTTAGCCTCTCTTCTCGTCTACATCTTAGCAAAAAGCTTTTCCACTCTGTTTGGCAAGGACAAACTGTGCCAGCACAGAAAACATCTCCCATCGTGTTCTAGAGGCTGCACGGAGGTCTGCCGAGTGTTTTGCAAGAAGAGAAAGAAAGTTGTCCAAAACAGCTTCCAATCGAATGTTCATGTGAATAGAAAAGGCAGGTCAGTGGTCAGGTACTGTTTTCTCTCAGTTGGCAAGCTGCGCACACAATCGCAGTGTTGTACAGCTTGTTTCATCACCTTTGCCAAGTTGCCGCTCTCTGCGGCTCCGGGAGACGAAGAAGCTGCTTCTTCGCGCAAAGACGATTCTGCCGCTCACAGTGCTCTGCAGTGTGTGTCTTCTGCCGAAAGAGGTCCGGGAGCGGTGCTTAGCTCTGCAGAGCACCGTACCCTCGTCTTTAGCCTCTCTTCTCGTCTACATCTTAGCAAAATCTTTTCCACTCTGTCTGGCAAGGAGAAACTGTGCCAGCACAAAAAACATCTCCCATCGTGTTCTAGAGGCTGCACGGAGGTCTGCCGAGTGTTTTGCAAGAAGAGAAAGAAAGTTGTCCAAAATAGCTTGCAATCGAATGTTCATGTGAATAGAAAAGGCAGGAGAGTGGTCAGGTACTGTTTTCTCTCAGTTGCCAAGCTGCGCACACAATCGCAGTGTTGTACAGCTTGTTTCATCACCTTTGCGAAGTTGCCGCTCTCTCCGGCTCCCGGAGACGAAGAAGCTGCTTCCTCGCGCAAAGACGATTCTGCCGCTCACAGTGCTCTGCGGTGTGCGCCTTCTGCCGATAGACGCCCGGGAGAGGTGCTTAGCTCTGCAGAGCACCGTACCTTCATCTTTAGCCTCTCTTCTCGTCTACATCTTAGCAAAAAGCTTTTCCACTCTGTCTGGCAAGGAGAAACTGTGCCAGCACAAAAAACATCTCCCATCGTGTTCTAGAGGCTGCAGGGAGGTCTGCCGAGTGTTTTGCAAGAAGAGAAAGAAAGTTGTCCAAAACAGCTTGCAATCGAATGTTCATGTGAATAGAAAAGGCAGGAGAGTGGTCAGGTACTGTTTTCTCTCAGTTGGCAAGCTGCGCACACAATCGCAGTGTTGTACAGCTTGTTTCATCACCTTTGCGAAGTTGCCGCTCTCTGCGGCTCCGGTAGACGAAGAAGCTGCTTCTTCGCGCAAAGACGATTCTGCCGCTCACAGTGCTCTGCGGTGTGCGCCTTCTGCCGAAAGAGATCCGGGAGCGGTGCTTAGCTCTGCAGAGCACCGTACCTTCGTCTTTAGCCTCTCTTCTCGTCTACATCTTAGCAAAAAGCTTTTCCACTCTGTCTGGCAAGGAGAAACTTTGCCAGCACAAAAAACATCTCCCATCGTGTTCTAGAGGCTGCACGGAGGTCTGCCGAGTGTTTTGCAAGAAGAGAAAGAAAGTTGTCCAAAACAGCTTCCAATCCAATGTTCATGTGAATAGAAAAGGCAGGAGAGTGGTCAGGTACTGTTTTTTCTCAGTTGCCAAGCTGCGCACACAATCGCAGTGTTGTACAGCTTGTTTCATCACCTTTGCAAAGTTGCCGCTCTCTCCGGCTCCCGGAGACGAAGAAGCTGCTTCTTCGCGCAAAGACGATTCTGCCGCTCACAGTGCTCTGCGGTGTGCGCCTTCTGCCGAAAGACGCCCGGGAGCGGTGCTTAGCTCTGCAGAGCACCGTACCTTCGTCTTTAGCCTCTCTTCTCGTCTACATCTTAGCAAAAAGCTTTTCCACTCTGTCTGGCAAGGAGAAACTGTGCCAGCACAAAAAACATCTCCCATCGTGTTCTAGAGGCTGCACGGAGGTCTGCCGAGTGTTTTGCAAGAAGAGAAAGAAAGTTGTCCAAAACAGCTTGCAATCGAATGTTCATGTGAATAGAAAAGGCAGGAGAGTGGTCAGGTACTGTTTTCTCTCAGTTGGCAAGCTGCGCACACAATCGCAGTGTTGTACAGCTTGTGTCATCGCCTTTGCGAAGCAGCCGCTCTCTCCGGCTCCCGGAGACGAAGAAGCTGCTTCTTCGCGCAAAGACGATTCTGCCGCTCACAGTGCTCTGCGGTGTGCGCCTTCTGCCGAAAGACGCCCGGGAGCGGTGCTTAGCTCTGCAGAGCACCGTACCTTCGTCTTTAGCCTCTCTTCTCGTCTACATCTTAGCAAAAAGCTTTTCCACTCTGTCTGGCAAGGAGAAACTGTGCCAGCACAAAAAACATCTCCCATCGTGTTCTAGATGCTGCACGGAGGTCTGCCGAGTGTTTTGCAAGAAGAGAAAGAAAGTTGTCCAAAACAGCTTCCAATCGAATGTTCATGTGAATAGAAAAGGCAGGAGAGTGGTCAGGTACTGTTTTCTCTCAGTTGGCAAGCTGCGCACACAATCGCAGTGTTGTACAGCTTGTGTCATCGCCTTTGCGAAGCAGCCGCTCTCTCCGGCTCCCGGAGACGAAGAAGCTGCTTCTTCGCGCAAAGACGATTCTGCCGCTCACAGTGCTCTGCGGTGTGCGCCTTCTGCCGAAAGAGATCCGGGAGCGGTGCTTAGCTCTGCAGAGCACCGTACCTTCGTCTTTAGCCTCTCTTCTCGTCTACATCTTAGCAAAAAGCTTTTCCACTCTGTCTGGTAAGGAGAAACTGTGCCAGCACAAAAAACATCTCCCATCGTGTTCTAGAGGCTGCACGGAGGTCTGCCGAGTGTTTTGCAAGAAGAGAAAGAAAGTTGTCCAAAACAGCTTGCAATCGAATGTTCATGTGAATAGAAAAGGCAGGAGAGTGGTCAGGTACTGTTTTCTCTCACTTGGCAAGCTGCGCACACAATCGCAGTGTTGTACAGCTTGTTTCATCACCTTTGCGAAGTTGCCGATCTCTCCGGCTCCCGGAGACGAAGAAGCTGCTTCTTCGCGCAAAGACGATTCTGCCGCTCACAGTGCTCTGCAGTGTGTGTCTTCTGCCGAAAGAGGTCCGGTAGCTGTGCTTAGCTCTGCAGAGCACCGTACCTTCGTCTTTAGCCTCTCTTCTCGTCTACATCTTAACAAAAAGCTTTTCCACTCTGTTTGGCAAGGACAAACTGTGCCAGCACAGAAAACATCTCCCATCGTGTTCTAGAGGCTGCACGGAGGTCTGCCGAGTGTTTTGCAAGAAGAGAAAGAAAGTTGTCCAAAACAGCTTCCAATCGAATGTTCATGTGAATAGAAAAGGCAGGTGAGTGGTCAGGTACTGTTTTCTCTCAGTTGCCAAGCTGCGCACACAATCGCAGTGTTGTACAGCTTGTTTCATCACCTTTGCCAAGTTGCCGCTCTCTGCGGCTCCGGGAGACGAAGAAGCTGCTTCTTCGCGCAAAGACGATTCTGCCGCTCACAGTGCTCTGCAGTGTGTGTCTTCTGCCGAAAGAGGTCCGGGAGCGGTGCTTAGCTCTGCAGAGCACCGTACCCTCGTCTTTAGCCTCTCTTCTCGTCTACATCTTAGCAAAAAGCTTTTCCACTCTGTCTGGCAAGGAGAAACTGTGCCAGCACAAAAAACATCTCCCATCGTGTTCTAGAGGCTGCACGGAGGTCTGCCGAGTGTTTTGCAAGAAGAGAAAGAAAGTTGTCCAAAATAGCTTGCAATCCAATGTTCATGTGAATAGAAAAGGCAGGAGAGTGGTCAGGTACTGTTTTCTCTCAGTTGCCAAGCTGCGCACACAATCGCAGTGTTGTACAGCTTGTTTCATCACCTTTGCGAAGTTGCCGCTCTCTGCGGCTCCGGGAGACGAAGAAGCTGCTTCTTCGCGCAAAGACGATTCTGCCGCTCACAGTGCTCTGCAGTGTGTGTCTTCTGCAGAAAGAGGTGCGGAACTGTGCTTAGCTGTGCAGAGCACCGTATCTTCGTCTTTAGCCTCTCTTCTCGTCTACATCTTAGCAAAAAGCTTTTCCACTCTGTCTGGCAAGGAGAAACTGTGCCAGCACAAAAAACATCTCCCATCGTGTTCTAGAGGCTGCACGGAGGTCTGCCGAGTGTTTTGCAAGAAGAGAAAGAAAGTTGTCCAAAACAGCTTGCAATCGAATGTTCATGTGAATAGAAAAGGCAGGAGAGTGGTCAGGTACTGTTTTCTCTCAGTTGGCAAGCTGCGCACACAATCGCAGTGTTGTACAGCTTGTTTCATCGCCTTTGCGAAGTTGCCGCTCTCTCCGGCTCCCGGAGACGAAGAAGCTGCTTCTTCGCGCAAAGACGATTCTGCCGCTCACAGTGCTCTGCGGTGTGCGCCTTCTGCCGAAAGAGGTCCGGGAGCGGTGCTTAGCTATGCAGAGCACCGTACCTTCGTCTTTAGCCTCTCTTCTCGTCTACATCTTAGCAAAAAGCTTTTCCACTCTGTCTGGCAAGGAGAAACTGTGCCAGCACAAAAAATATCTCCCATCGTGTTCTAGAGGCTGCACGGAGGTCTGCAGAGTGTTTTGCAAGAAGAGAAAGAAAGTTGTCCAAAACAGCTTGCAATCGAATGTTCATGAGAATAGAAAAGGCAGGAGAGTGGTCAGGTACTGTTTTCTCTCAGTTGCCAAGCTGCGCACACAATCGCAGTGTTGTACAGCTTGTTTCATCGCCTTTGCGAAGTTGCCGCTCTCTCCGGCTCCCGGAGACGAAGAAGCTGCTTCTTCGCGCAAAGACGATTCTGCCGCTCACAGTGCTTTGCGGTGTGCGCCTTCTGCCGAAAGAGATCCGGGAGCGGTGCTTAGCTCTGCAGAGCACCGTACCTTCGTCTTTAGCCTCTCTTCTCGTCTACATCTTAGCAAAAAGCTTTTCCACTCTGTCTGGCAAGGAGAAACTGTGCCAGCACAAAAAACATCTCCCATCGTGTTCTACAGGCTGCACGGAGGTCTGCCGAGTGTTTTGCAAGAAGAGAAAGAAAGTTGTCCAAAACAGCTTGCAATCGAATGTTCATGAGAATAGAAAAGGCAGGAGAGTGGTCAGGTACTGTTTTCTCTCAGTTGCCAAGCTGCGCACACAATCGCAGTGTTGTACAGCTTGTTTCATCGCCTTTGCGAAGTTGCCGCTCTCTCCGGCTCCCGGAGACGAAGAAGCTGCTTCTTCGCGCAAAGACGATTCTGCCGCTCACAGTGCTCTGCGGTGTGCGCCTTCTGCCGAAAGAGATCCGGGAGCGGTGCTTAGCTATGCAGAGCACCGTACCTTCGTCTTTAGCCTCTCTTCTCGTCTACATCTTAGCAAAAAGCTTTTCCACTCTCTCTGGCAAGGAGAAACTGTGCCAGCACAAAAAACATCTCCCATCGTGTTCTAGAGGCTGCACGGAGGTCTGCCGAGTGTTTTGCAAGAAGAGAAAGAAAGTTGTCCAAAACAGCTTGCAATCGAATGTTCATGTGAATAGAAAAGGCAGGAGAGTGGTCAGGTACTGTTTTCTCTCAGTTGGCAAGCTGCGCACACAATCGCAGTGTTGTAAAGCTTGTTTCATCACCTTTGCGAAGTTGCCGCTCTCTCCGGCTCCCGGAGACGAAGAAGCTGCTTCTTCGCGCAAAGACGATTCTGCCGCCCACAGTGCTCTGCGGTGTGTGTCTTCTGCCGAAAGATATCCGGGAGCGGTGCTTAGCTCTGCAGAGCACCGTACCTTCGTCTTTAGCCTCTCTTCTCGTCTGCATCTTAGCAAAAAGCTTTTCCACTCTGTCTGGCAAGGAGAAACTGTGCCAGCACAAAAAACATCTCCCATCGTCTTCTAGAGGCTGCACGGAGGTCTGCCGAGTGTTTTGCAAGAAGAGAAGGAAAGTTGTCCAAAACAGCTTGCAATCGAATGTTCATGTGAATAGAAAAGGCAGGAGAGTGGTCAGGTACTGTTTTCTCTCAGTTGGCAAGCTGCGCACACAATCGCAGTGTTGTACAGCTTGTTTCATCGCCTTTGCGAAGCAGCCGCTCTCTCCGGCTCCCGGAGACGAAGAAGCTGCTTCTTCGCGCAAAGACGATTCTGCCGCTCACAGTGCTCTGCGGTGTGCGCCTTCTGCCGAAAGACGCCCGGGAGCGGTGCTTTGCTCTGCAGAGCACCGTACCTTCGTCTTTAGCCTCTCTTCTCGTCTACATCTTAGCAAAAAGCTTTTCCACTCTGTCTGGCAAGGAGAAACTGTGCCAGCACAAAAAACATCTCCCATCGTGTTCTAGATGCTGCACGGAGGTCTGCCGAGTGTTTTGCAAGAAGAGAAAGAAAGTTGTCCAAAACAGCTTCCAATCGAATGTTCATGTGAATAGAAAAGGCAGGAGAGTGGTCAGGTACTGTTTTCTCTCAGTTGGCAAGCTGCGCACACAATCGCAGTGTTGTACAGCTTGTTTCATCACCTTTGCGAAGTTGCCGCTCTCTCCGGCTCCCGGAGACGAAGAAGCTGCTTCTTCGCGCAAAGACGATTCTGCCGCTCACAGTGCTCTGCGGTGTGCGCCTTCTGCCGAAAGACGCCCGGGAGCGGTGCTTAGCTCTGCAGAGCACCGTACCTTCATCTTTAGCCTCTCTTCTCCTCTACATCTTAGCAAAAAGCTTTTCCACTCTGTCTGGCAAGGAGAAACTGTGCCAGCACAAAAAACATCTCCCATCGTGTTCTAGAGGCTGCACGGAGGTCTGCAGAGTGTTTTGCAAGAAGAGAAAGAAAGTTGTCCAAAACAGCTTGCAATCGAATGTTCATGAGAATAGAAAAGGCAGGAGAGTGGTCAGGTACTGTTTTCTCTCAGTTGCCAAGCTGCGCACACAATCGCAGTGTTGTACAGCTTGTTTCATCGCCTTTGCGAAGTTGCCGCTCTCTCCGGCTCCCGGAGACGAAGAAGCTGCTTCTTCGCGCAAAGACGATTCTGCCGCTCACAGTGCTCTGCGGTGTGCGCCTTCTGCCGAAAGAGATCCGGGAGCGGTGCTTAGCTCTGCAGAGCACCGTACCTTCGTCTTTAGCCTCTCTTCTCGTCTACATCTTAGCAAAAAGCTTTTCCACTCTGTCTGGCAAGGAGAAACTGTGCCAGCACAAAAAACATCTCCCATCGTGTTCTAGAGGCTGCACGCAGGTCTGCCGAGTGTTTTGCAAGAAGAGAAAGAAAGTTGTCCAAAACAGCTTGCAATCGAATGTTCATGTGAATAGAAAAGGCAGGAGAGTGGTCAGGTACTGTTTTCTCTCAGTTGGCAAGCTGCGCACACAATCGCAGTGTTGTACAGCTTGTTTCATCACCTTTGCCAAGTTGCCGCTCTCTCCGGCTCCCGGAGACGAAGAAGCTGCTTCTTCGCGCAAAGACGATTCTGCCGCTCACAGTGCTCTGCAGTGTGTGTCTTCTGCCGAAAGAGGTCCGGGAGCGGTGCTTAGCTCTGCAGAGCACCGTACCCTCGTCTTTAGCCTCTCTTCTCGTCTACATCTTAGCAAAAAGCTTTTCCACTCTGTCTGGCAAGGAGAAACTTTGCCAGCACAAAAAACATCTCCCATCGTGTTCTAGAGGCTGCACGGAGGTCTGCCGAGTGTTTTGCAAGAAGAGAAAGAAAGTTGTCCAAAATAGCTTGCAATCCAATGTTCATGTGAATAGAAAAGGCAGGAGAGTGGTCAGGTACTGTTTTCTCTCAGTTGGCAAGCTGCGCACACAATCGCAGTGTTGTACAGCTTGTTTCATCGCCTTTGCGAAGCTGCCGCTCTCTCCGGCTCCCGGAGACGAAGAAGCTGCTTCTTCGCGCAAAGACGATTCTGCCGCTCACAGTGCTCTGCGGTGTGCGCCTTCTGCCGAAAGACGCCCGAGAGCGGTGCTTAGCTCTGCAGAGCACCGTACCTTCGTCTTTAGCCTCTCTTCTCGTCTACATCTTAGCAAAAAGCTTTTCCACTCTGTCTGGCAAGGAGAAACTGTGCCAGCACAAAAAACATCTCCCATCGTGTTCTAGAGGCTGCACGGAGGTCTGCCGAGTGTTTTGCAAGAAGAGAAAGAAAGTTGTCCAAAACAGCTTGCAATCGAATGTTCATGTGAATAGAAAAGGCAGGAGAGTGGTCAGGTACTGTTTTCTCTCAGTTGGCAAGCTGCGCACACAATCGCAGTGTTGTACAGCTTGTTTCATCACCTTTGCCAAGTTGCCGCTCTCTCCGGCTCCCGGAGACGAAGAAGCTGCTTCTTCGCGCAAAGACGATTCTGCCGCTCACAGTGCTCTGCGGTGTGCGCCTTCTGCCGAAAGAGATCCGGGAGCGGTGCTTAGCTGTGCAGAGCACCGTACCTTCGTCTTTAGCCTCTCTTCTCGTCTACATCTTAGCAAAAAGCTTTTCCACTCTGTCTGGCAAGGAGAAACTGTGCCAGCACAAAAAACATCTCCCATCGTGTTCTAGAGGCTGCACGGAGGTCTGCCGAGTGTTTTGCAAGAAGAGAAAGAAAGTTGTCCAAAACAGCTTGCAATCGAATGTTCATGTGAATAGAAAAGGCAGGAGAGTGGTCAGGTACTGTTTTCTCTCAGTTGGCAAGCTGCGCACACAATCGCAGTGTTGTACAGCTTGTTTCATCACCTTTGCGAAGTTGCCGCTCTCTCCGGCTCCCGGAGACGAAGAAGCTGCTTCTTCGCGCAAAGACGATTCTGCCGCTCACAGTGCTCTGCAGTGTGTGTCTTCTGCAGAAAGAGGTGCGGAACTGTGCTTAGCTGTGCAGAGCACCGTACCTTCGTCTTTTGCCTCTCTTCTCGTCTACATCTTAGCAAAAAGCTTTTCCACTCTGTCTGGCAAGGAGAAACTGTGCCAGCACAAAAAACATCTCCCATCGTGTTCTAGAGGCTGCACGGAGGTCTGCCGAGTGTTTTGCAAGAAGAGAAAGAAAGTTGTCCAAAACAGCTTGCAATCGAATGTTCATGTGAATAGAAAAGGCAGGAG